>NC_037595.1:12580164-12763263 GCF_003073045.1 Pomacea canaliculata
GTGCATGTTTTCAGTAACACAGGTTCGTTTCGCACGGTTCCGAATCCGGTTCTGTGAGAATCGTCAGTTTTGTCATGTATGGCCAATCCATCCATTGGCAGAGCGTGATGGCCTTTCTCGGCCTACCTGCCCACTCACCTGGTGTCCCTCCGATGGCCACAAAGGGCGTTACACTTGAAATTGTGTAAAATAGGAGAGAACAGCATAAAAGATTGCGAAGGGTCGGCCATTAACCGCTCTTTAACGTTTTCGTTTCAGTTTTCGTTTCTGATGGGTAGGAACAAAGGGAAGGACAATTGGGACCCGGCGTCACGAGGTTCGAAGATCGAATGAGCCTCGTTTTGGAGCACAATGCTGCGGAGATGTCCTGCGCTGTCGACGAGATGGTCCAATAGATTAGTTCGGAACAGACTAAAGAGATTAAGACAGTGTGGAAATGCCCGGTCAGGAAACACTTCAGACGAGAACTCGGTTGACACTGGTTATCTCCACTTGTGGTCCTCCACAAACCGAAACCGGATCCTGTTTTGGAGGGTGTTCGGATCGTGTGTCATCTTCGGACGCAGCCTTGCTCTGACTTATCTAGTTTCTCTTTGTTTGTCAAGCTGTGGTCTGAATTCGGTTTAATGTGGTGGAAAATATTATCAACAAACGGCACAAAAGAAACTGCACTTGGGTGTCTGAGGAGGACAGGTTTCATACTCTGGGTTTCCTTTCAATTTGGCCTTATCGGTTCTCTGACAGAGAATCAGATCATTAGTAAATACGCTGGAAGAGCTCAACATCACACCCGACAATATACCCTGATCACATGCTCGATAAATAAGAAGTTATTCGAAAGTGGCAAGTTTACATTTCAATCATTTTTGAGAGAATGTGTCTTTTTAGGGTTGGGGTAGGTGATGGTGCTGAGAAACGTTTTCCTTGACATGTTTCAATGAATATTTTTATTTAAAATTTAAACAGACAGAATAAACAAACCAAAGTCATCGAAATTCCCTAGACGAATGCATTATATATGCTCATGACATTCATATACTTGCTCTCGTTCAGGAACAAAACTAAACCGTCCATCTTTGTGTTTCATTTAAAACGTTGGTTCCGTTAACAAGATACAGCCTCTGAAGATTGTAGCCCTTCACCTGGGTGATGAGAAGAGGTCAAAGTTTCATTTCTCGTGACCTAACAAATGTCAGCTCGCTGATTGAGCCTCATTAGCATATCCTTAAAGCTCTTTAGAGAAGCCAGTGGTAGTTAGTGGTAGAGGATAGTTGGGGCAACGCACGGTAAATATTTCTTAAAGAAAAATTAAAAAATAATTTATTACGCATTTTTGAAGCTTAATTTTTAAATTGCTCGGGTTGTCCTTTAAAGTGTCGTCTGCTACATTTCCTTTTGTGTCATCCAACAGAGGAACAGCGGAAATATTAATGCTGACCAAGATGAAGGCTGTCAAAATGTCGGAAAACTGTTAGCGGCGTTTCAGTCAAAGTCGTCCGTTCGTGGGATAAAATTTACGGCCTTTTGGAAACAAAAGCTCTGCTTGTTGCCCGCGCTTCACTTGTCAAGACAGCTTTCAAACAGTCAACCTTAACTGCGCACTTGTTGGTCGTTAGGCAAAGGTCGACGACAAAGGGGCTTTACTTCTGACACCCCTCCCACCTTAGGGGCCAGAAAGTCTTACATTTCTCATAGATATCTTTGCTAGGTTGTGATAATTAAACTTTATAATTTAAGTTTCTGCTAGGGTGGTCTTGATTCTTAGGCAAGTACTGAAACTTTGCTTCTACTTTTATTTTTAAGACTAATCAAGACATTTCTCGTTCATTGTCATCATGGTCACATACTTTCATTATTCGTCTTGTCTGAAAAAAGCAATCAAGAGTCTTAACATAAAAGATTTCTGAAATTCTGCGATTTAGAAACAGAAGAAGAATTGGTGTTTTATGTCCAGCCAGCAATTACGGGTATATCACGGCAAAGCAGCCAGGTATGAAAACAAAGGCCACCTGCAGAGAAAGAACAGTGTGTCCGACACGAGATCTGATCCCATGACAACCAGTCTTCACTGTATTGGCTACCGGCACTAGGCGTTGTGCCAGACCTCCCATAAAACAAAATAAAGTAGAAAAACAAAACAAAAGCAGTAAACAAAATAAAAGATAAAGATGTCCAACACAACACGCAACAAGAATGACAAGATGTCCTATACAACACACAAGAAGAATGACAGGGAGGTGGGGGAGAGATAGAAAAAGAGTTAGAACGATATTCTAGTCAGACCTACAGACAGTCTAAACCAAAGTTCAAGTGTACAAGTTGGAAAGAACCAGCAGAGCATGATAAGCAAAACTAATCGGATGATTAGGATCAACCACTTAGGATCAATCCTCATAGTCGCTTTCCCTTTCAGGTGCGTTGTCTCCCCGACAAGGGACAGTTAAACATAAATTCTGGCATATCTTTGTCTGCATGCTGCCGATGCTGGTACTATACAGCATGATTCCGATGTTGAAATACCGAAATTGAAGGGTCGGTAGCTCCCGACTATCGTCCAGGGAAGGTTGATGGGGTGGAGGAGGGAGTGTCATCATACCGTTTGTTTGCACACGCTCTCCGCCAGGTCTGTGCGACGTTGTCGAAGGTACAGTCGTGTTTACTTGTGCGATTATCCGCCCATTGAAGTGTCCTTGACAGCTCGCTAACTCTCGTGACAGTGGAAGCGATCCGTGGCGACAACCGGGAGGGTCACGTGCTCCACAGACAGCGAGCAGGCGTGCCAACCAGAGGTGGACGTAAGAGGAGGGTCAGGACACCAACATGTGGAACCGGTGACAAAAGACCATAAAGCCATTTGCTGACAAGGTGTTCCAGGACAAGAAACACCGCTGGAACAATGATCATGCAAGCACCTGGTGAAAACAAAAGACAAACTGGAAACATGCGAACGCTGGGGACATGCACAGGTACCGTGCAAGCCTTTCTCGCGGATCAAAGCAGCCTCGGGACAATAAAGCCAACCATGTGAAAACAATCACAGGATGGATAAGGCCATTAACGGAAACCTGTAAAAGTAGCTCTAGCATCAGCTGGAACAGCAAGAGCATTCCATCTACCTGGATGATGACTTCCAGCGAGAAAATGTGCTTGCGGGCGTGTGTAAGTGTCGAATGTAATGAAAGCTTTTATCCGTATTTATAGATATTCTTATTTGTTTTCTAAAATAAGAAATATGACAAAATGGTTGAGTTTCTCTCTTCACAAACCTTCCGGTTTATTCACATTCATTGTTTAGACTCGCCGAGACTAACAGCGGAGAACTTCCCAAGAGGCTAAGCATTGGTCTCGGCAGACAGACAGCAGTCCACCTATGCACGTCCATGCTGGAAGGTAACAATAGGCTTGCTCTAAGGCTCGAGCACTTTCTGTCTAGGTCTCAAAACAAACAGATGACGATAACATTTTTCATGCACCAATCAAATTTCTGATGGAAAAAAATGTGATGAAAAAAAAAAAAACACCTCTGAGATCTCTATTCATGTCTACCGTTCCACCAGTCTATACTAGACACCTCTGGGGCTGTTGTCTTGCCTAGTCCATGGTGCGGACCACAAAAAAGGCCTGGTATATTATTTCAGTTATTTATCTGATAGAAACAACACGGAAAAGACTAAAATGGAACAGAAAAAGACAGCAGGTGTCACTGAAAATTTAGACCAATGTAACAAATGGAACCGAAAGCTAATAATCCGAACCTCGTTAACGCGACTGAATGCGAACCAGGTTTCTCATTTCCTCGCATTTTCAAAGAGTCTTTTTATTAAAAGAGTTCAGATTTAGTGAACGTACGCCAGGGTTTGGCGAAGTGTGCCAGTCAGGCTACTCGATTAAGGACCTTTTACCCCAAAACTTTGGAGTTACATCCCTTGCGTTTACCATGCTTTTCTTATCGGGTTTCATGGAAGCCAAGACACTGACTTCCCTGCAACTTTAACCTGCACAAACATTTCTATCATACTCGGGTGTCGTTCCTATCCTTCCCGTTGCCACCAGACTTTCTTCAGGAGTGTAGGCCGATCTTGATTTTGTTTCTTTCAAACCAATTGCTTTTTTTTTCTTTTTTTTTTTTTTTTGAGCAAAGAAGTCATCTATCATTTCATCCGTCTCATTCATAACGCATTTCTTTGTTCGCTACAAGGCACATGTGCACGCGAAACCGGAACGGGTTTGGGCTTCATAAATTTGCGAGACCGATTCTACAGCGCCTGTCAGTCAGATGTCCCGGAGGTTTAGGAAAGCGAGCGGCAATGGAGTGCTTGGCACACAATTCGCTCTTTACACCGTCTGTCTGGATTCTCCAGTCTGCTCGTCGTGGCGACAGTGTATTTGTTCTAATAATCCTCCCTTTTGGCTTTCATTTCATCGCCCGTGTAGGGTTACGACAAACGCTATGCAGTTTAGATGCATGGGATATAATCTGGCTGAGCTTCCCTACAAGGTTTTGGGGTCGTTTTACTCTTCAGGACCCTAAAGAATGTGCAGCCTCAAAACTGGGCTCTGCGTATATTAGCCCTCTGGTTTGAATTTCATTTCGTTTCGATTTTTAGTAATGTATGAGCCCCATGATGATTATTTGTCAGTGAAAAGTCAGATGTGAAATAGGGTTAGGGAGGATATCGTATTGAATACAA
Source organism: Pomacea canaliculata (assembly GCF_003073045.1). Lineage (NCBI taxonomy): Eukaryota > Metazoa > Mollusca > Gastropoda > Architaenioglossa > Ampullariidae > Pomacea > Pomacea canaliculata. The sequence continues at coordinate 12,584,856 of NC_037595.1, forward strand.
AGTATTGCAGGTGGGCATTGCAGACTCACATGCTCCCAGACATGTATACCAAAAAAAAAAAAAAAAAAAAAAAATCGCAGATGATGATGATGATGAAGAAGAAGAAAAGGCGACTCACACACTTCGGTCTCCAATAGTCAATGCTCCAACATTGTCTTTCAGATTGGCGTACCCACAATGCCTCATTCCCCAGTTCACGTGTCGGGAGGTCAAACACAGCTGCAGTCACAATGATAAGCTCCAGCTGTACTCTTCATCTGCTCTTTTATTAGCTATCCCTAGGAGCTGCAGCTGTAACACGTGACCTGGAAGCTGCAGCGGCGATGACAGTGGTGTGGGGAATGGCGTCGTGCAGCTGAAGTTTGTGGAGCTATAAATGTTGTCGAGAGACAGACGATCAATCATGCCGAGTGAGATCTTGTTTGCCCCTCAACAATCTTCGACGTTGACAGTAAATCACAATAAAAACTACACATGGCAAATGCGATTACGTACAGCAGAACACATGACTGACCAATAAATAAAATGTCTGTACAGCTCTCTAGAAAACTTCTCAGTGCTGACTGTATGACTGTAATTAATGGGTCACGTGAGTCGGACAGGAGTCTAGGAAGGATGTTTACAGATTTCTGCCTGGTTCTATACAGAGGTCTCTGCTAGTCATCTTTGTATAGAAATGTTGGATAGTTTGACTATGTTTTCAGCAGAAGTGGAAGATAAGCTGGAGAGGAAGAAATAAAAAAGAATAAAATGTCAGGAGTAATAGCAGCAGCAGTAGAATTAGTGATAATATTACTGGAAAAAGTGGAAGAAGTAATATTAATAGTTCTGGAAAAGAGTAGGAGTAATATTATTAGTAGTATTAGGAAAAGAGTAAAAGAAGAGATAGCAGAAGAAAATATATTACTAGAACTGAAAGTAGTAGAAGAAGAAGGAGGAGGAGGAAGAGGAGGAGGAGAAGAACAATAAGAAGAAGGTATTAAGACTATCATGATAACGGTGGAAAGAAGAAGATAAAGGGGAAAAAAGAGAAAGAAAGGGAAAAGAAAGGAAAGACAAATACACAGAAGAAAGAAAGACGGGAAAATGGCGCACTCTCAAGTGCCATGGGCCGCTCCAGACAGGACGTCATCCATCACGGAGGGTTGGCGGTGCCAGCAGCACGTGCAGCTCGGTGCCGCCTGACAGTTGCCAGAGAAAATGGCGGGCCTGTGGCGTGTCCCGTCCTTGTCCATGCGACACTGGCGTGACCTCTCGCACCCTCCCAGCAGATCGGTTACCAGTGTGCACGTGTGCTACAGCAAGTGCGCCTGTGTGTGTAGATGTGTGTATGTGCAACCTGGGGGGCTGGGGGAGAACGGGGAATGGGTATAAACAGAGTTCGAAATCCTTTACTGCTCAATTTCAAGAGCGGTGGGACTGAAAAAATACGAATTTCCAAACAGGTTTATCAAATAAATACATGGTGGTCTGCATGCATACATACGCGAACATACACATTCATTCATACAGACATAATACAAACAGATGCGTGGGTGGAGGGAAAGAAAGAGAAAAAGAAATGATGTGATGAAAGTTGTTCTATTATCATGGTTTTAAAGATCTGTACGCGTCAAGCTTTCCACAGATATCTGCGAAATATGTCTTTATTTCTAGAGATTCTTGAAATTCAATTGAGGCATACAAACAAATTATAAAGAAAAGCTTCGAACCAGAAAAAACTGTAAATGCTCTCTCTCTCTCTCTCAATGGGAGATAAGCTACGGTGTCCAATGGCAAGCACTATGTGTAAAAACAAATACCAATAAATTCAATGAGTTCAAAGAGCTAGGATTTCGTGATATTTGAAAACAATACATATCCAAACTTCGAACTAAACTATTTCTAATCACACACATACTATCTCTCTCCTCCCTGCCCGCAACCTAACTGCTAGGGAGGATTTAACATTGATAACTTCATCTCTCTTGGCTGGTTGCACTGTCATCACTTGAGGTTACACTGAATAAATAAAGATTTAGTGAGCACACTATAACTATTCTCAGGTTTTGTGAGCGAGACTGCATTATGAATCTTTTTTTAAGGTTCATTCGCGTGAAAAGCGGCTTCACAACCATTTTCTTCCTCTGTGAATGTCAGTCTGAGGACCTAGTCATCTGATCCGATTTTGGGGGCTTCTTCAGGGATATGTTACATCTGATTGTTATTTGTCTGAACTAGCTTTCTCCCATTGACTGTCTCCCTCTACCATAAAGGAGATCAAGACTGGTGCAGTTATGTGCGCGACATTTTATGGCCATGTTCGCGTCCTATAACCTGCCCTTTTGTTACGGATTTTTCTTGTCTTCACACTGCTGCAACGGGGCGACACAACATCCGTCAAACACAAACATCGACTTCTTTCTGTTCCAGTATTTGAAGGAGAAACAGTGATGAGACTGAAATAAGAAACTTATAATTAAAATTAAATAAAACTTGACTGAAATTATCTTGTAAGGAAGGTGCGTTATATATACAGTTGGAGAAAGGTAGAAAATACAAACACTTTAAAAAAAAATCTTTCGCCTCGTTTTCATAATCTGAATTGTATATTCCCAGTAAGACAATCTGTTTGACACGAGTTAAATATATTTGCTTCCAACACATTTTTTAAACAGAAAAATATTTGTTGTCAAAAGGACCGCGAAGGACCTCTCGCCCAACATGAGGCTTGATCCAACAGGTAAACTGATCCGGAAGACGCATAATAATCAAACGTGTGGCATTTAAATTATATATGCTAGGAACAGCTGTAGCATTTATTTTCCATTCATTTGTGTGAATCAATGACATCATGCGTGCAGGCATGTGCTACACGAGCACGCATGCTTCTGTACACGTGCACGAACGAGAGAAGAAGACAATTCCCTCCCGCACCCCATAAAAAATATATATACATAAAAAACTGCAAGAAACAAAGACCACCCAAAAAGGTGGGAAGCCGACATGTCTACCACAACCTGATACTGAGGAGAAGAAGCTGGGTGGCTTGCCAGTGACGGCCATGACGCGATCTGATCTATCATCGGAGAGTTAAGCCCGGGTGTGTGGGTGCCGAGCACCCGGCACAATGAGTCTCTGGACACGAGCGACTTACACCACCCCAGTCCTCCTCCCTCGCGACTTGACGCTTGAGCGGCACAGATGTTGATGGCTGATATCTCTTTTCACCACTCTCCCCTCCCTTTAATTGTTCGCTTGAGAAGCTCGGGTTGCATGGGGGTTTTGTCGGGTTTCTCCTGACAACGCTGCCTTCATCTCACGAGTCAGCCCCAAAGGGTTTTTCTTTTTCTTTTTTTTTTAATGTGCTAGGCGGTCTTTTCGTGGCACTGCTCATATCCGTTGCACTCTCTCTCTCTTACTCGTTCCCCGACTCCCTCCCTCTTTCTCTCGCTGTCGTAATGAGTGTGTGTGTGAGAGAGAGGCAACACGAGAAGCTCCAGAATTGTTGTTGTCGTCGTGGGCTTCATTGGTGTGCGTTCGACGTTGTTGGTGGAGGTTTGAGTGTGAAAGAGCTGTAAGCCGACCAAAAAGTTCGTTATTGTTGTGCGGGTGACAACAAAAAAAAAAAAAAAAAAAAAATTGTTACAAAGGCAGTGAGAGACAACACGGAAACCAAGGAGTGAATGGCTTCACGGCCGGTCTCTTACCTCCAGTGCGTAGCTGAGGTAGTCTATCACGTAACCATAACAACAGCCAGAAAGACACGTGACGCAAGTTGAATGCGAGATGTGAACCCACAACCCAGAGTCCTCACTGCCTTGGTGACCAGCACTTTACCGTTGCGTAACCGGACCCTCCCAATCCCTTCATCCTATTGTCATTGCCAGTATTCCGGAAGGAGTCGTAGTGCAGCGTCAAATTAGTTTTGGCTTTGACTACAATTAGTGTGACGTCAAAGTTGCACTGGCTTTGACTACAATTTAACTTAGTGTGACGTCACATCAAAGTTGCTCTGGCTTTGACTACGCTTTGCTTTAGTGTGACGTCAAAGTTACTTTGGCTTTGACTACAATTAAACTTAGTGTGACGTCAAAGTTGCTCCTCTGGCTTTGACTACAAGTTAACTTAGTGTGACGTCAAAATAGTTCTGACGTCGACTATACTTCTCTTTAGAGTGACGTCAAAGTTGTCGGGGCTTTACCTTAGTGTTACAATGTCAAAGTCCTCTCGTGTTTGTGCTTGTGTTACTGCCACGTGCTGTCACAGCAATGTAGATGTTCTGAAACTTGTACAGGTGTGAGGCTGTTAGCACTGCTGATCCTATTACCTGTTGAACCACTTCATGCATCAGCGGACGAGCCCTCGCACAAGCATGCACCACAGCACATTCCCTCCACGTCCGAACTCCTGTCACTTGTCTGAACTTTCTTTCATTTCTCTCATAGTCACACAGTCATAAAATCACAAGTCCTCTATGGCGACACGCGTTCCCATGCTATCCTCCCCCATGAGGGCGACGACAGCTTGTTACTGAGTTACTTGCGCCTGACCAGCGCCATTCAGCGTCCATGCATTCATCCGTATCTCCACCAAGTTTTTAAAGAAATGGCACGCACGCTGCTAAATTATGAGTTCATTAACACCGACACGTGCTGGTCAATAAATCGAAACGTGCACGATCTTGTCATCTCACCGACGTCCTTCTGTGAAGAAAGAAAACGGTTTGTATTACTTGTTTATTATACCTACTAGGGTACTTATTATTTCTAGGAGTCTTACCGAAAAATATGACACCAATGACACCCACGATATGACACATTACTGTGTGGTTGATGTTTTTTCATAATGTTGATGACCGGTAGCTCATTTCTCCCATTGGCTGTAGTCTTAAAATACTCTTACCATCTTTTTGTGTATGTTGATATTAAGGGTTTATTTGGTCGGATTGTATGTTCTTTCATGAATTTTTTTTTACTTTTGGATATACGTTTTACTTATTTTATTTTACTTTTTGTTCTTCTTTTTTTTCAACGTGTTAGCTCGATGTCTTTGATTAAGAAAGTGTTGGAGTTAGGTGTAGGATTAGGGTTAAGGATCAGGATTAAGGTTAGGGTTCGGTTAGTGTTTTGATGTAGGCTTTTATTTAGGACAGAATGAGTGAACAGACAAATAAATCATCGAGGTCAAAGTATGTAAAGCTAGCAGCCGCGGTTCGCTGTTTGCGCCTCTGTAAACACGTCAGTCACAAGTCAGTGCAGGGAGTACGTGGGTATGACTGCCAGCCCCTGGGGTTTGCAATGCTGTGACTTATAGTCAGGGTACGGGTACAGCTTTACCTACAGGTAGTTCCTATTACTCCACTTCGGCTTGCCTGATGTGTGGGCTTTCTCTCTCCTGTCCCTCTCTCTCTCTCTCCTCCCCCTCTCTCTCTCTTACTGTGCGTTCGCGAGCGTGCCTGTTCACTATCCTTGTGGGTGTCTAAGCTCACACTGGTGCAATTGTGACAAGACTGACAATTGTGTTCGGATAATAAACCCTCCACCGTATATCCTTGTATACTCCTTCCGAACGTACTTCACAACTATACTATCGGCATATTAGCCCAGACAACAATGGCGAGAAACCCATTCTTCACACATCTGCACGGACAATGAAGACCTGCAGATTTTGTTAGCTACAGCAGTCTGTCTTCATTTCCCCGTGCGATCCACGCCACCTATACGCCTGACATTGTTGTTGCACTCCTCCTTTCGCTCTACCTCTCCCACCGTCCTCAGGTAGAGACAAGTCTGAACATAGCTTATATGTCTTACACAACAGGTTATACAGACTCTCGTTAAAACTCTAATATAAGTAAGAACAATTAGATATTATTTTGATGTCGGTTCCAGAGTGTCGTTTGAAACATGCTGAGACAAGGCTGTACACACAACCAAACAACCAAGTTCAAAAGTGTATTGCACCTGTTATAGCTTCGTCGAGATACAACCTGGCCGTCTGTCCAACTGGGATGTTGAACATTGCCACGTCACCCAACATTTCCATCGCAGAAACCGAAACAAAAGCGGGTGGGGCAAATAAACTGTGACGAATGCTACATAGAAATCTTTTCTTAGCTTCTTAAAGCACCTTTTTTCTAATCAGTCTAATGACTGAGTAAAGTTTAGTGCGAGATACTCTTTCCCACCTTCCGTTCTCGAGATAGAGGCGACCAAACTCTGCACTATTCACTATGCACAGGTCAATGTCAACAACGCTGACATCATGATTGTACATGGATACGTTTACGTTGTCAAGGTTACAGTCAACGGAGCTCATAATTAGGTGTATCTATCTGCGCACCACCCTGTTGGTGACCTCTTTCTGCATATCACGGGGTCACAAAGACTCTGGAAACCTGGATACAAGTGTCCACCTCGGGCCACCAGGACTCCACGACAAAAGATGAAAGAAAACAAAGGACCAGGAGCGGCTCTATTGACGCGCTGCCTGCAGTCTCCCTCAGCTCTCTGCGTCTTGAGATAATGAAACTGGGAAATCTCTTAGAGTGTTTTTTGTGTTTTTTTTATCGCTGATGAATGCAGAGTCAAGGACGCAACTATTGATTCCAGAGCTTATATTCTTCTTGTCAGACATTTTGCAAGATTGAGTAGACGCTTTCGAAGGAAAAAAATTATTGGGTTACAGGGGAAAAAAATCTCCTAGACTGTAATGGATTTTGTTTTTTTCATTTGCCTTCATCGCTGGCCTTACCATGTTTATATTCAACAATAGACATATGTAATAAAGTACAAGTATTCAAAAATGTACATCACGTGACTGTCATTGAACACGTCGATATGCAAGCAGGGGTCAAAGAAATTGATAGTAATCAAATAGTACTACCAATAGTAACAGTGGCAAAAGTTCAGCACGACCTAGTCTGTCCCACAGCTGCTTCAATTTTCAGACAACACGATGGCAGTCAGGTACCCAGGGTGGAAAGCTAGTAGCGCCGTTCACGAAGGTTCGCTCGACAGAGGACATTAAAGGCGCCAGCTCGGTTTTCAAGCAGAACAAAACCGACAAAGACCCGCAACCACCACGGATTCAATTTAGTAATCACCTAGATTAGAGGGCCCGGTGAGTACAAGCACCCGAGACACAGCGCCATTGTCAGGCTGTCATTGGAGACATGTGGAGGCTGAGCGCCAGCCAAGGGCAGACCACTCGCGGTAGGTGTTATCTAAGCATCGTTGCTCTCTTCGTCGTGGCGTCATACACCGATGCCAAAAGCCGACGACGCGATGTGAATCAGTTTCGCTACAGATAAAGAACGCTGTCCGATGTCTATGGTTTGTTTCACTTTATTGTAGTCTAATATTTCCATCCATAAGCTGTTAAATAAAAAAATGCAATTATCACGTCTGTAGTTGATATCAGATGTCAACACTCCATTGAACCATGTTCTTCTATTTTCTTTAATCAACCATCTGATCTTCACGTAAGCCGAACCCTCCACCTCACCCGAACAACAGATGTAAAAGCATCATATCCATAACCTCAAACTTATTAATTTTTTTTTTTTTTTGCAGCCGTTAAGTAACATAGTTTGTGCACAGCTGTAAAAATCTAGCGTACGTATCTGCAAACGTAACCTAGTTTGAAATGAATGAATGAATGGGCAGTAAGATCATCAAGATAATATTTTTATGTCGTTCGTACCACTGGTGTCAGTCGCGACATGCCTTCAACAAACGACGATCATTTTCAATCAGTAATCGCTCTTGTATTCTTCTCTGGATATCGCTTCATCACAATCCCTTTGAGAGAGAGAGAAGGGGAGAAAAAAAAAATGAACCAAGGTCTTAATTTTAAGTCAGGACCTAGATGTACATGACACAAGCTTACATGTGTGAAAAGTTACTCCGCTGCTTTCTTTGGTGAACTCCGATTTCTTTTTTTCTTCGTCTTGTTTCGATGAGCTGCTGGATCCCTATGGCGCCGTGGTTCTGGCTCTAGACAAGACCTCGCCCAGAGTTCGGTTGCCATATCAGATTTCCGATCCATTGAGGACCCGAGCGACCTGCCTTTGACAGCTCGTGTTTGGCGATCTGGCGAGACGTCCCAACACCCCCATTCGAAGACCGGATGAACACGGCTCTTGTGCCACAGCCAACCATTAGCTCTCTCCCCCCAAAAACACTGCGCCCGTCGCCGCTATTAGATCAAGCGGTTTGGTGGGCAAGGACTTTGAAAAATGATAGGCTTAGAAGGGAGACCACTACCATGACGAGACGCTGGAGGAAAAAAAAAAAGGGTGGAGGTGAGCCAGTCGTGGAAACATCGAGAAAGAAGGGAGGGAGAGAGAGAAAAAGTTTTGGGCGGTTTCAAAGCAAGCTTCTTAAGCACAGCTGAGTGGATGGGCAAACAAGCTTAAACGCTGCCCATTTCGCGCCGAATTAATCCCGAGCTGTTTTGGCATCCGGATCTGGTCCCACTCGCTCCTGGGCATGCCACAGACCAGCCTCCGTGGTACCTTCAAGAAGAAGGAAGGGTGGGTTGGGGAGGATGGAGGTGAGGAGGCTGGCTGGTTCCGATGTCTGTGCTTTTTTTTTAAGTGTGCCATCTTTGCTGTAAGTGCAACCAAGGATGGTGAGGAGACTGAGTGTTTGTTCCCTTTGGGAGAAGGTGTCGGCGCCTCTTTCCTTCGACATCAACCACAAGGCGTGAAGACTCTGGATGGCTGAGAAAATGTACTGATGCGAGATTCTCGTGGAATTTTCTGTGCGTCTGTACGTATTTGAATATGCAAGAAAACGATTTTTTTTAATGAACAAAAAAAAGTCCAAAAATTGCAAGAATTTTAATTAAAATTTGAAACTTTTTTGGTGATGACCCTCGAGGCTTGCTTCGTTAAGACGTTTCTCTTTTTATTTTTGACAGCCGTATGTTTGGTTGCTGACTTGTCAGACGGGTTCATATTAGTCTCTATATTCCCTTAGTCCCTAAGATGAAAGGGAGGCTACTTGTCTCGTACACCGGAAGTATAGTTGGCGGTAGGGATGGTTGGATGTTCAAACAGAATTCAATTCGACATAAAGAGCTTAATAAAAATGCTAAACATTCCACCAAAATGTATAAATATAAAAATACACGAGAGTTTCCATACGTCAAAGCAAATGGACAGTTTCCGCGAAAAACAACTAGTGCAAATCCTTTTTCTAGAAAACAAGATAAAAAAAGTGTCTTTGAGTTCCATTAGTTAGTTGTTCGTGCGATCTTCTATCGTTCTACTCGCACACCACGCATGCAACCCTTAACTCATGTAGATGAGCACTCAAGCACGTACAGTCACCGAGTGCAGTTCATGCGCCCACGTCTGTGATCACACACCTGAACTATCTCTGGTTTTTATTTGATAGGAAAGGTCTTCCGCTTAGAGCTGATTTCGCACTATTCGATAAAATGAGTGACAAAGTAGGGAGGAAACTTGAGCCTCTGGGGGAAATATCCCCCCTGCCACTTCCTTTCCGATGGCGCAGCCCTGTGATCAGGTCTCCATGTTGAGAGAAAGACTGTCCAGCAAAGACTCTTGCTGTTGTGCTGTCGTCAGGTAATCCAAGTTCCTGGGTCACCGAGTTCAACCCTCTTGGGTATAATTGCTGACACACGTCATCACACAGCTTTCCCATGTCCTTCTCAGGTGCGCTCTAGACACCATCTCTCCCTTCGGTCACTTGAAAAAAAAAATAGGTCACGTGACTTGCTTTTCTTTTGCTCGATTCTGACCTGCACCCACAGCGGTGTCACAAATACGGTTTGTATTGTCAGTGTTCACCAGTGTTCTAGATATTGTTGTGTACCTGAGAGTACATACGTGGTGTGTGTGTGAAGTCATGTAATGGAGGAACGTCTCCCGATGCGACAGGTCGAGTGGTCCCCAGATATTTTGCTTGAAGATCTTGGGAACTAATCCCAGTGCTGGTGGAGCGCCCCGTTACAAAGCCATACTTCTCAAAACATCTTGCCATTTGCCTAGAACATAAACAATTAACAGCCAAGAACATCACTGACTGCCCACAGCATCAAGACGTGCCACTGGCATCTTTCTCCGAAATAAATAAGATGGTAATTGGCATAAGGGTTGGAGTACATACCCATTCCCTCTGACCCCTTTGAAATTAACGGCTACTTTTGAGGTTGTGGAGAAGATATGCTCACTCATCCAGCCCAGCCCACGACCGGTACATCGAGACAGCCATCACTGTCTACTTCCCTGATCCTGTTTCAGATCCTCCCAATGCCCTCCAGCCCAAGATGTTTTTCGCAAAGTACTATTTTTTAATGTTATCCTACTTGCGAAGAGCTTTATACCCACTTTTCCGAGTTCAGTAGGGCCAGAGGCTAAGCTTTTGCCGGGAAGGCACAAACCAAACGTCAGATTTCGAGATGAGTTAGGGCAGTCATGCATAGCGGCGACCCTGTGCTGCGCATGATTCCATCTACCCTTGGAGTCGGAGATCGGTGTGATGTTTATAGGATCGTGGATTTAGACGATAACGATGAAGGATAGGTGGCAGTGCACTCCAGGGCACACCTGCCTCACCTGACTCACCTGCGATCTCAACATGGCCTTCAAGGAGGGGCGGACAACTTGGGTATGTTGCTCGATCCTAGGATTCCTCAAAGTTCGGTAGCGGAAACGTCGAACGTGACATGCGCACTCGCTAGTCTTGTGGGTCTCAATACTTCAGGTCCCTTCATCAAAACTACATTCCTTTGACGCATACGATAATAGAATGAACAAAAGTTATGATCTGGAAGCATTTTGACATTGAGTTGGACAAATTATATTGCTATATATATATATGGAATACTTTCTATACCTGCAGAATACTGGGTGTTGAAAGCAGGCGCGTGCACAAACCCACTCACAAAATAATTATGCTAAATTTTATGATTGTGCAACCGCAGGTGCTGCTCCTCGAGTACCTCGCCTCGACAGACAATAGACTGACGACGATGTGTGGGTACACACACACTTTTGCAACACTCGTCAGACCTGCGAGGAAGGGGAGGCGATGGTTACCGATGATCACAGCGACAAGGGGAGACAAATATTTGTCGATGACGAGTGCGAGTAGGAGCCCCTTGCGACTGCATAATCAGCAGGTAGAAGAGCACAGGAACAGGGAGAAACGTAGCCATGGCGACTTCATGTAGTAGACATGGTGACGTTTTATGTAGCACGTCACGTAGCACAGGTGACGTACTATATTTGAATCATTCATTTCCGTTTTGTTGTGGTTTATTTTGTGGATTCAACATTTTTGATTCGTGTCAAAACAAGATTTTTTAAATCACCGCCAACAGTTATTGTGGAAAGTATTCGGAACAAAAGCATTTCTATCTCCATAGTGACGCTACAAAAGCTTTCATGTTGTGTTGCCTCACATCGCTAAACTCACTTTGTTCATTCTCCAATGAAAGCCTCTGCTTTGTTCAAATTGCAAGGTAAGATCACGTGGTTAAAGAAAGGTCACTGTAGGGTTATCGCAAGGCTATAGAAAGGTTACTTCATATCGCAAGAGTTGGCCAGCTTCCTGCTGGAGCCATACTTCATCGCAGTGGACGAACGTCACTAGCCGCTAGAAGGTGACTTCCGGGCCCAGCGGTAACCCCTCTGTCTGTGTGGCGCAGGATTACGGCCCCTGAACAAAGACGATCATAAGAAGGATGTGGGTCCGTATCAGGCATGGACAACGGCCGGAAGGTGACGTGTCACAGAACCGGAATGAAAGCATCTCGAGAATACTGCTGTTAGTTTTAAATCCAACTATTCACTTATGGATTGATTTCTCGGCCATGTCATTGTATACTTCTTCATCCATCTCTTCCTTGTCTTCTCATCCTGGTTTGATTCGCACTTAACCTTAACCTGCTCCAGCACGTGCTTGCGAAATGCTCTTGCCTCTGAACATACAAACACGAACGCATGCACTTTGCAAAATTTCGCCCACGCTCTCTCGCGTGTACGTGTATCTCTATGATAAGAGATTGTTAAGCCTCGATTTGAACCTCGAAAATCGAGAAACTGACCGAGTTCGACTTTAATCTCGCCAATATATCTGCAAGGAAATAAATAGTTCGGGTGAGTAGTCTTTCAAAATCCATCCTCCGACATACGAGCGTTACCTCCCTTGTATCTGGCTGCACCAACTGTATGTCCCCCATCATACCTCCCGATCATCATCATCATCATCCTCATCATCATCATCATGCCACTTTGATCAAACAGAACCAGTCTCTGTTACCCCATACCACTTACACGAATCCCCCTCCCTTCAACTCCTTTCCCTTCCTCTGCTCCTTCCCCCCACCAGCACACACCTCACCTCCCTTTCCTTTTCCTGTCTTCTTTCTCTCCTTATGGACGTTTAAAGGGTAGTCGTCTATTTTCTGCATTAATGTGACAGCGGCTCAATAGCGGCGGGCGTTTCATTAGCATTCTAACAAACAGTGCATGATTGCCCAGTGACAACTCGCCGATCGCGCTGCCAGACCAGCACAAGATGGGCAGCCGGATCTGTAAGCAGCTAGCCATCAGCCCCGGACTTAAGTGTTGGAGCCCAGGCATCAAGCAGCCGAGAATTTCTCGTGGCAAACAATCGACAATCATCTCCACCCCGTCTTCACGGGCCTGTTTGCAATTATTGACTCATCATCTAGCCTCTCTCTCTCTTTTCGCCCCATACCTTCCCCTCACCCGTCCAACCTCCACACTATGCGCACCCCCAGCCAACCTCTACCCTTTACACCCCACCCCACTACTTCTTGACCAAGAGGTTTTTTTTCTAGAAAAATCCCTCGTCCAATCTGCTAGCAACGGTCTGCGAAGAAGGATGCTGGAGGTAAGCACGACACCATCTGCGGGTATCCGATGAGTGGAGCTTGGGTAAGGGTGGGCATCAACAGATCCTGGAGGATTCTGGAACACCTTTTCCTTGTTGAACCATTATGACAAGCTGGTGAGAAGAGGGTGGAGAAGGCTATCGCTGAGATATGAAGAAATGGCTGATATTTGACCTGAAGTATTAATTCATCAATCCATACTTCAAGTATCCTAAGTGCGTGAGAGGCCCGCCAGTGTTGACACTTGTCAACAAGTAGCTGTATAGGGCTGTTGTATGAGTATCCGATGCTTTTGCTCTTCTGTTGCTTGCTGTAAGTCTTTCAAATAGGTGCTGAGTAAACTGCTCAATCTGGCTTGCTAAATATATGTACATGCACTTGACTAGCTGTTTAGTTGTCTTTTTTCAACGATTTTTCTTCGTGTAGACAAACAGGGGGCAACGAGTTACCATCATCTAAAAGTAGAATCTTAACTCTCTATTTCGATTTAGAAAAGTTTCTGTTTTGTAGGCGTATAAAGCTAATATAAAAGCCAATATTTATATATAAAAACAGTTTTCATAAATGTTCTAGCGATTTTATTATCATAACTCAAATAGTATTTACTGCATATTAATGTGATTGCTTACATGTGACATTGTTGTTATGATCCCCTTGATAACGGTCTTTAGCCATATGTGTATTAAAAATTCCCCATCCTCTCTCTTCCTCTTGCTTTTTCTCCACTCCCACCCTTTCTCGCTTGTCAGTTATGTTTTTGGGAACTGCTTACTTGGATGTACACAGACAAAAAAAAAAAAAAAGAAAGATGAAACGCTATTTTAAAACAACAACACATACCTCACTCTAGCAAGTGTACTTTTTTTCTTCCTGTTTTGGATCTTCGTGAGCTACCAAAAGTCACTTCAGAAACGTCATTTATCATAATTACTCACTCACCTTTCATCCTAATGTTCACATAGTACATAAATACGCCTGTTGTTCCTCATTTCTTCCCTCCCCCTGCGACATGCCCGCCGACAAACCCGCCCTGACCCACATAGCGGCCACGTATACACCCCAGCTTACCTTTCACCCTGGGGGTCAAGGGGTATCCTTAAAATTGTTTTTAACAAGTTTGACTATGAAATATTTTCTCCCCTTGATACAGCCTTTGATGCTGACACGGCGTTAAACACCAAGAAGCCAACCAGAAGAAGATGGAGGGATGGAAAAATCAAACTGAATAGAGGGGTAGAGACAGAAGATGGGTAGGATAAGGACAAGAAGATCGTTAACTTACTGAAATAGTAGGTCTCAGGTCTCACAGCCAGACTTCCCTATATTTACGGAGACAAAAGCTGGCGCAGACAACCTGAAGTGCGTTGGCTAAATGGTGAGCTACCCGGCTTTCCCCACAAGTACAAAAGGAAGGTGAAGATCCCAAAAGTCGCGCTGTAACCGGTAGTTGGCGGCTAATGCGCGCAGCAAGACTATCGGAGACGTCCAGAATGGAGATAGATGCGGGTTATTTTCCCTTCTGCAAATGGCCGGTTTGGCAGGCCGCTTTGTCTGCCATCAACTACATGCAAATTCGGCAGCGCGGCTAACGAAGTGGTAATTCCTGCAAGATTCCTTTATCGCGTCGGCCTGTCCAAAATTTTTAAGCGGCCGTCACTTCCACCAACGGTAAAGCCGTTTTTACGATTCATAAAATGATACTCTGACCAGAGGATAATCACACTTTCACCCCCCTCTCCCCCGTCTCTCTCTCTCTTTTTCTTTAGTTTGACCATTCCCATAATTCCCCTCTTCCTACAGCTCCTTAAATGATCCTCTGACAAGAGAATAATAACACTTTTTCTCCTCCATCTCTTTCTTCTTCTGTGGTGACCATTCCTATAATTCTCGTAGCACATCCGGGCACAACTCTCATCAGCTTTGCGTAATCCCATTAGAATGACAGGCGATGAGTGTGACAAGAGGAGTTGGGCGGCGAACGGGAGGTAGAACTGAACGGTAAGGGTAGGAGGAGGGATGGAGAGAAAAAGATAGCCGCGTACGATTCATTTGCATATTCTGTCAACGCGTTCTGCGTTCAATTCCCATTACTGTACCTTGTTTTGGACCCGGGGTGTGATGGTTCAACAAGGGAAGTATTCTTTCTAGCAGCCGTCGAAGAAGGCAGTCTGCAGTCCTTCTTTTTCTGTACACCATCTGGGAGGTGTCGGGGACAGTAGCAAACTGATGAGAGAGTGAGAGAAAGAGAAAACGAGAGAGAAACGACCTCCATAAGCTTGTTAAAATTCAGCTGGAATTAAAACTCATTAATCATAGCCTTGCCGTTTCTGCCTGTCCTCGTTGTCCTTTTTCACCAACCAGTCCACCCGCGTGTTGTTCCTGGCATGCAACTGGCTGGTCTACGAGCTCAAGGCTTGCTTTCTTTTTCTGGCGAGTGATCTTTTCACCCCTGCAAACGTTGTCTTTCCCTTGGGGGGACAGTCGTTGTTTTGGTGATCCAAACTCACCTTGCCATTATCAGGCAGGCAGCTGCAGACATTCTTCGTTACATTAAAAAAAAAAGTCTTTGTAGGGTGGATGGAGTGGGTTTGGTTATATTTTCCAGTTTTCTGCTCAATATTTTCTCTAATTCATTTTTGCGGCAAAGAACGAGAGAGAAGTCAATGTATTTTTGCATGTTTGTGGGTAAACAATGGAGGACAATGAAAAGTGTACATAACAAACGGAATACAACAAAAATCATGAGAAAATAATAATAAGAATTTATTTTATAAAGCTCAAAATTCAACTGAAATCATTAGCTTCTTAAGACAGACCAGTCAATAAAATCCACAACAAAAGTTTAACAACTGAGAAGGCGCCAGAAATACTTTCAAAACACAAACCAGACGCCATTTGCACTAAACCTCACTAACATTCACATCAAACATACATAAAGAAAGGTAAAATATTGCTGTTGGATGTAGACGACCATGATACTGTGATTGTAAAGAACACAAGCAGTTCAGGAAGGATAACACGGTCTTAAAAGCGTGAGCAGTGATTACCGAGTAGGTAAGAAGTCTCCTCGAGAAGATGTGAAACCCTCTGCTCGCGATCATTCCATTTGCACGATGCATTTATATTAATAATAATCTTTATCCCTGAAAGCGATCCTCGTCGCTTCTCGGAGAAAATAAAACCTTTTACAGGCAAGTTTCCCCCGTTTAAATAGAGTTTGTCCAAACATAGATGTTAACGCCACCGCAAAGAAAACCTCCGAGCAATTTTTGTGTGTAGGGTTGGGGTGGAAAGTTAATCTCTTTTTCCCCCGAATGAAATTTAATCTCTCCAGACATAATTTTGAAATCGGATATCTGTGTGTCTGGGTTTTCATGACTTGAAAAGATGTAAACAAATAAAAGCGGGATAAAGGATGGGTAGGCGAATGAGAGTCGGGAGTGGATTGGGGGAGGGAGAGAAAACAGATATAAAACACGAAGAACAGACATAAAACATGGAGAAAATACCCTTGCATGACTTTAATCCCTCTCCTCCACCCACCCTGCTCTTTCTATTAGTAAAATCAGAAGCAGCAGGACGAGAAGGCCGCACTCATCCATCTCTCCATGTGAAAGTGCTGTCATAAAATGTGACATGAGTCTTTGTGAGGGTCCTCCTCAGACAGGTATGCCGCAAGCAGCGCTTGACATGTATTCAGGCTAACGAGATAAAATCTTGCTTTAACGCTTTCCACGCCAGGTCTGAGAACAACAGACTTCATCTATCTCAAGAAGAATATAAGAACACACTCTTCTCTCTTTCTTTTGTTATTCGCTCTCTCACTCTCTACCATTCGTCTGTTAAACTGTCTCTTCGCCTTTTTGTACACTCTATTAACTCTTTCTGCTTCTTTATTTAACCCTTTTTTCTGTCATTAACTCTTTAGCTCTCTATCTATATCTGTTGTTTTTTTAATAATAAAACTAGAGCGAATGTAGTGACGCAGACAAATTTCTACCATATTATCATCATTGTCGTCTCATCGTCGTCAAAGTGGTTGCTTTTGTTCCTGATGGGACTATAGTTCCTTCGTGCATTTTCTTCCAGTTACAAACTTCGGATATGCCCCCTGTTTACTTATTTACTTCTTACTCCTGTAATCTATTAGAAAGGATTTTCATTGCAAAGGGGTGTTATGGGAGGGACTGTTATCGGCAATGAGTGTTGTCAGTGGGTGGTGGGTGCACAGTGTGATGTCTCAGTTCTGTGGATGAACCACGCCTGACAGCGATATTAGAGGACATTAATAGCCTAATCTTGAAATAAAAATTTTAAAAATACCGCCATTACAGAAGAGAGGGGAAGGAAGGCATGTACGGGGGAAAGAGAAAGCAGGTGTTGAACCTTATAGAAAGCGATTACGGGAACCTGTTTATTCTAACAAACGACGGGAACGATGAAGCAGAATCTTACTGCTGCATGCTGAAGTTGTGGTTCTCGTGAATAGTTTTCAGACTGACGAATGCAGCACGTGCGGGAGACATAAAGACTGTAAGTATAATTACCTCAGAATTATCTTTGGAGCTGGAATTACCTGGGATTATTTGAATAGGAGTAGAGGTGGGAAGGGATTTTATTATTATTATTATTTTTTTTTTTACTTTTACGGTCCTGTTGTCTGACAGTTTCACACCACCACCAACACCTCCTACCTCGCTACAACGTTCCACAATTCATTCATTCACTACGCCCTGGTTTGTTTGTGTTTGTCTGTCTGTTTCTCCATGAAGACAACACCAGCGGCGAGTGAAGCACGGAGGTCTTGGTGAACAAAGTTATCCCTCCCTGCTCCTGTGTTTGTAGCTAGCAACACCAACCCTCACATTTTTAAATCAACAGTTATGCTTCGGGTAATGTAGCGTGCACCGCGTCCACGCGCGCGCGCGTGTGTGTGACCTTTTCCTTCAAGGGTCATGTTGACTCTTCCTAAAAGGCGGATGGTATGATTGACGCGCTGTCATTCAAGTAGAACAGCGGCGTCACCAGTCGCATCCACCCGCCACGACGCCCAGGTAAGACCGACTGACGACTGGTCTGACCAGTTACCGCTCACCTGTCGCGTCTGTGCGCGAGAAAAGTTTGTTTAAAGGGACAGCTACCTTCCCGCTACACCTTCCCTCCATCTCGCTGGTCGTCTGCTCTCTTATTTCATCTGATACCCGAGTGTTCAGTTGTGGGTCTCATGATCTTTTGCACTTCCATTAGTGAACAGTACAGTGTTTTAAACAGAGCTATGTGAACATATGTGAACAGTGTTTTAAACAGAGGATGTGAACATCACATCTGACGACCATAACGAGGCCAGTGGAGATTTCATCTGACGATACTCGGGTGAATTTTTTTTTTTTCGCTAATGACCGTACAGAAGACAGCGAGAAATGTGGCGATGAGCGTACAGAGGGAAGCGGAAATGTCATCTAACAATTTCAGTTGACGATCGTAACGAGGATTTTGTGGATCTTCCTGACCATCTCTCCCTCTTCCGTTCCACCGCATCGCCCTGTGAAACGGCTGACAGGTCAACAGTTCAATGATGACTTGATGTGAGATATCAGACATTAATGTCAACATCACGTCACGGAGCATGACAATAAAACCACAGGCTGATGATCAGACTTCTTTTTTTAATCAATGTCTACATATGCACATGACGTTACCATAGCAACACAACAACAACTTGTGATGGAGTCAGAAAACAACCGTAAGCGTTGGTGACACAACTAATTCTCGGAACATTCATTTACATCGCCTCGAAATTGTGCAAGAAAACTCTTTAGAGAACAGTCTCTCGGCAGGTAAAAGCTAGATGGCGGCTTTTTAATAAGAAATTAGTTGTAGAGCTCTTATAGCTTATAAATGTCAGTGCGAGATGCGCGCCATTAGTCTCCCCCATCATCATCTTTATGGGGCGACACAGTAGGTCAGTGGGTTAAAACTCTCGTTACAAATGGTCTATCTCCTCATCCCCACCGTCGTTTGTTTAGTAGCACTATGGGTAGTGGGGGAAACCGGAGAAAGTCCCCGACACCCTGCTCTACGAACAGGTGTCACCTACAGTGTCCCGAGACGAGATCTGAACCCTTAACCTCTGAGGTGACAAGCGAGCGTTTTATCAACTACCTGGCGCCCCTTACACTACCGGGGGGATAGCGCACCCCCACCATGGTCCTGGGTTTCATTTCTTGATTCAGGACATAACTACTTCTCTCTGGGTGTCACCTGTAACATCCTATGTTTGTTTACTCCGAGAACTGTAATTTTCTCCGCCCGACACCCGTCAATGAGGCATCAAAGTCAAAAATTATTTAGTGTAATCGTCTAGGTGGAGGGACTCTCTTGCCAAATATGACAACCATCCATCAGCTTCTCCAACCTACCCACTCCCATTGTTGTCTTCAATTATCTCCCCCGTGGCTCTAACTTCAGGAATCAGGACAGAGTGTCGGTCAGCCGTTGCAACCAAACCGAAAAACCGTTTAGTCCGGTCAAGCTTGACTTCCGCGCGTGTTCCACACCAACCCTGAACCTCCCCCCCGCACCAGGGCGCGAACCAGCCCAAAGGTCACGTGAGGTCATGTCGTCACCCCCACTCAGGTGCTTGTTCGTGGAGGCGCCCCGCTAAAGGCACCGCCAGGTGTAAACCTGTCATCTTCAAGAAAGAGACCTCGCTGGCTTCCTTTTCTTTTGACTTTCATCGCAGGAGATGGTGACATTACCTGCCCGCGTGGGCACACGAAGTAGAAGCTAGACCACTGTTTTATGATACGAGTGGCAAGGGACTTCTTGTACGAGGGAACAGGACGTCCCTCCGTGTGTGGGAGGGGGAGGGTGAGGCTCAGGTACGGTGGGAAGA
This sequence comes from Pomacea canaliculata, assembly GCF_003073045.1. NCBI lineage: Eukaryota > Metazoa > Mollusca > Gastropoda > Architaenioglossa > Ampullariidae > Pomacea > Pomacea canaliculata. The sequence continues at coordinate 12,604,627 of NC_037595.1, forward strand.
CCGGTCCTGTAGTAAACAATCATTTACATTTGGTAGGATTTGTTACTAAACGAATTACATTTTACATACATTTAACCTTTGCAGTTTTGGTTATACATCATTGAATTATTTATAGTTAGGGATCCACTAGGTTTGACGAATCGGTCATCTTGTTCAGGTTTCTGGGGAGACACTGGCTGTAGTAAAGACTCGATTTCACAAAACTTTCATTTTTCTTTTATATCCTCTATTATCGTTTAAAATATTTTTCCCCGAGACTGCGCATCTCTCCATAAAAACCTTAGAAAAATATTAAAATTTATTTTTAGACTTGTTGATAATTGAAATTTAATGAATTTTGGATCTGTTGTCATCTTCTGTCTGAAAGAGAAGTTGACTAAACTGCTTGAAGCACGACTGAGGTAAACATGTATGGATATAAACTCATAAACACAACTTTCCGTCCTCCCTTTACTTACATCCTGGAAAATAAAATTTAACATTACCTTTACAAGGTGTCTAAAAATTGTGAGAGTAAATCTCATTACTCATGTGGGCTGTGACAAAAGGGAGGTCACTGACTTGCTGTCAACGAAGAAAACAGGTTTCCCTCTTTAACGCTAAGTAGTATCTAGTACAATCCAATTTAACATGAAACACGTCAAGCATTTTTGTGGTGTGTGTGCGTTTAATTCGAGGCACCATCTTGTCTTCTCCACCTGCGACACAAGTTTATTTTTAGACTGGCTGTGCGTAGACAGGTGTCCGGCGGCCATGACACTTCCACACACGCACACACGCGTGTAATTCATGTCCAGCTGTGTGATATCTGTCGATTATGTCACTCGACAACAAGTTAGCATCCAGAGAGTTAAGAGCTGCTCCTTGCCAGGCGAGTACGTCATTAACTGCCAGCTACTGGCTTCTGGACGTCAGATAAACAACAAGATGACGTCGCCGCCTCGTCAGGCCAAGCGTCTGACGTTTAGTCTCAACCTGTGACGTTTATGCTCGTCACGGTTTGACGCTTCATTGTATCGTAATGGTGTTTCTCTCTCTCTCTGACACACACACACAGATGGAGTCGCGCCGTCACGGGTCACATGGGGTTACATTCTGCTCAGCCTCTCGCTCGCCCAGCCGTTCAACGATCACTCAATCCACAACCAACCAACCAACCAGCCAATCAGCCAGGAGACCAGAATGCTTGACTTCTCCAGTGATTTGCGTGTACGTCTGTCTGTGAGTGTGTGTCTTTGTATTTTTTTAGCAAGTCGGAGCTACAGACTACGCGAGAAAAAGGAGTTCTACTCAACGATCTCTGTTTCTTCTCTCTGCTTCATTATCTTCCTCCTTCTCTTAATTTTTTTCCCATATCTCCGTCTCTCTCTCTCTTCCTCTGAGTTTGTCTCCCTTAAAGTGCAGTGCCCCAAGTGTAGCGAGAATCCTGGGGTCAAATCTCATCTCATGTCACTCTGACTGCGACATCTGTCACCTGTTCTCGTCTTTCCTCCTTCCTCATTACCTCCTTCCCTCCTCGCGTACGAAATCGATGCCAGGCGGAAGAATTTTCTTATCAAATCAGCTGGGAAACCTAACCCACCCGTCTCCGTCCCCACCACGTTTTTCTTGTGTGAGCTCGCACACGATTTCCACACCTTCACTCACACATACCCGGATGAACCGCCACGCAAAAACAAACCGCTATATTCCTCTCCCCACCATACCACCCTCCTCAGTCCAGGTCAGCAGCCCGTGACGTGTCCATGACTTTCCCCACCCTTTTCCCTCACGCTCCCCCACCCCATCCTACCCCACCCACCCCGCTGCAGGAAGGAGCGATTCGCAGCTTGGGAGGCGGACGCCCCTGGGAAAGCTTGTTTGAAGACCGCTTGCTGGAAAAACAGGACTCGGGGGCCGCAGAATGGGGCCTGGAAATTGGACGCCTCGTCCTTACGGGCGCGGAGGGTATTGTCCGGCGATGCACATCCTAGCCTTATCACCCACACTGGAAATTAGCTCCGCCATTCATCACCCACGTGAAGCGGGACTGGCTGATCACGTGCCCTTAACGGGTTCGCAGATAATGGTTAACCTACAGAACTTTAGGCAGGCAGTGGAATTAAAAAAAAAAAAATTACAAGACTAAGATGCATTTAGCAGACTCAGGTTTCTCCTGTTTATCGAGATTTGTTAGAACTATTTTATTTTACCTGTTTGTTTTAATGTTTGCAATTTTTGTGATATATTTCAGTCTACATACTGTCTTTTGTGTGAATGATAGGAAGCTTAGGATTTATAATTAATAGTCATGTCTATTTCTTGTTTTAGTTACTTGTCAAATGGTTGATGGGGTGGAGCAGGCTGACTGAAAGTACCCGAGCACATTAGCTGTATGACTGAATAATACAAAGATGTACGCTGAGGAAGTATATGTCAAGACTTCTGTTGCAATCAAACCGGAAGCACTAACTCTAACTCTATTCACTCACCCACTCACCTCCCTACACACATTCTCTCTCTCTCTCACGCACACAGGCTGTGGTGCAACGGTTAACCCCCTGTCAATGCAGTGAGGGTTGGCTGCCCTGGGTTCAGATCTCATCTCGGACATATTGCTTTTTCTCTGCATGTAGCATCTGTTTAGAGGGCTGGCTGCTGTACCGTTATACAGCTTTTGTTGCTGGCTCGGGGTAAAACACTAATCCCCACTCCCTCTCTCACTCACATAAGGTAACAGCTCGAAATCGGAATTTTTAAGGATAAGAAAGCAAAATTACCAGTGTCGACAATCGGCTGTTCCGGCGATAAAAGCATACTTAAGATCGTTATTACACCAGTTGGAACATTATGGACCTAGTTTCAGTCATGTGATACAATATCAAGGAGAGAAAATGCCACAACAGAAAGCAGAACTGAGACAGCACCCACGGAACAACCGGCGAAGTTAAGGCTAGAGCTGGCACTTTCAAAACTCAAACTGCTCGCTGGGGTCAGGGCGCCGCCAAAGCAAGGCGCCCGGAGGAGTTAAAGAGCGTCACGGAAGGGCTGAGGACAAAAGGATGAACAACAGGCCGAAAACGATCACAGAGGGAGCTACCCCACGCCCTCCTCCATCCCCTCCACATCCCTCCCGACTCCACTTGGGCCCGCCGGCCGACAGGCGGTTGTCTTCGCAAGATACCCGGTCTCGGACACTGGGGAAGAGCGTGGACATGTTTGTGTTTTGCAAGAAGTCGGCTCTGATGTAAGATGTTGGATGGTGGCTGCTGCTCCTGCTACGAAAAGACAACTCCAGGACGTGGAACTAACAGTTAACTTTGTGTCGGTTATCTTATTTTGTTGTTGTTGTTGTTAGGAAAATTGGTATTAAAGAATTTTGTGTCCATACCTAAGAGACATGTAGTACTAGATAAGACAGATAACATCGATGACAGGTCTGTTTGTCGGACTGTCCTATTCTCCTCGTTGTCTCCCTTACCAAGTTATTTTTTTAAAAATTTTACTTTCTCTCCTTCCGACAGTTCTTTTTCTTTGAAGTGTCATCAAATATGCGTGCGCAAATATAAAAATAATCCCTCTTCTTTCACTCGAATAGGTGTGATGTCTTCTTCGTGTTGCCGTGAGCACTGGCGGATTTCTCGCTGACCTGACCTAAGCCGAACCTTTCTAATTCAAATCCTGGATCCGCCCCAACGATTTTTCTCCGCTCTCTTCACCTGTCCCCCTTTTACGCCTGTAACACGAATGACCTTCTGTCTATCCCCCATACTCCCGGACAACCACCACTATTATAAACAAGCGAAACGGATTCCAAAAGCTACAAACTTCAAGCGACACAGAAGACTACTGTGTGGTACTAAAAGATCCTTGGGGGTAAAAACGCTCCCCAAACTGCTCGGAGGGGACCAGGGAGGTGGAGGTGCTAAGGTAAGGCGTCACTTGTTGCAAAATGGCGTCTAGTTGTTGTTGTTTTTTTTCTTCTTGCAGACAGCATCGATGGCTGGCAGAGAAAGTAAACGATATCGCTCTCTCCTGTGGTTTTTTTTTTCTCGCTCGAGATTTATATTCGGTTAATGGTTGGGCTTACAATTACATCCCCCTGCATCCTTGACACCACCGTGACACACACTGCTTTGCACCTGACGTAAGCCCTGTGACACGGGGACACGGAGCCTGTTTACTGTTTACCTGCCAGTCCGCAGAGGTGCGCGCATGCGTGCGTGCGTGTCATCAAATCGTGTGCAGTACATACCCGTTTCTTACCCATGTGAGCTTGTGTTTGCCTTTTGAGAGTAAGAGAGCGAAAATACTTGAGAAATCACTTACGTTTTAAATTCTTGAATATGCGTACCTGACAGGTACTGTTATTTTTGTTTTCTACCCAAACACTAAACTTCTGAAATAGTATTATAAATTAATCAGTAGATTGATGTGATTAGAATTCTCGAGTTATTAATAACTACCAAGTGGTCATATGAGGAGCCAAAGAAGCTGTAGCTACCCAGACTTTTACCAGTTTGTAGGGTTTTGGAGATGCACCCGAGCCGACCGTGACGGGTGGATGACTAAACGGCAGAGACACAGGGTATCACAGTCACCCCGCGACGCAAGCACCGGTCAGAAACAAAAGACCATCCAAGGTTAGGAGGCTACCCGGCTTTCCTCACCCCCCGACTCACCCCACCCCTACCCGCCTCTTTCACGAATTTGCTACCAACCGTCCGTTCTCTACTCCCTCCCTCACAACAAACCTCCTTTTCCTTTTATTGCGACTGTTGTACTCCCCCCCTGCACACACACACAATCTCCAGCCACCCCTCTGTACCTTCGGGCTGCACGTGCAGCTGTTTTGGTCGTCTGAATGGTTTGGCGGCCACAAAGGAGGGGCGGCAGACATACAGGGGATCGGCGTTTTATTGGAGCGCACGCACGAAGCACGGTGCAGCGGCGCATCTGTTACCCTCCGAATTGCTTCACCCGGACACGCGATGCTGCACGACGAACTACAAAAGTTTTTCACCTTTGGCGGCTCTACTCCCCACCCTTCCTTTCCCTTTTGCCGAGCTGAGAGTATATGTCACGTGACGACAGGTACATGTAACTCACGTCTTATTATTTTCAAATGAAAATACGGCAGGAACAATCGGGTATGAGACAAAAATATAAACTTGTTTCAGATCGCTCTTTACTTTTACATTCGAAGGAGAGATGCTGGTGAAAATTGTGAGTTGTGGATCGTGATGGCGGCACCCAGCTCTTCTCCCTCATTATATTACCTTCTTGAACCTTCTACCACTCCAGGTACCCACCCACTTCACAGCTGGGTCAATTGAGAGAAATACGCGAGGTCACATGGGTATCGAACCGGCTGGGGTAGTCTTTTCTGTTTGGGATGCCGCTTCTAGCCACTACTCTAGGATGAATATTTGTGGTTGAGACTTATGTATGCTGGGATAGCCACAAAGTAAATAAAATAAAGCTATCATCAGCGAAAAAATCCACACAACGTGGAAAAAGAATCAAAACAAACGAGCACAAGTCTACAAAGTGTATTAAAAGTGACTACCAACTTTATTTTTCCGTTGTCACGGAGTCACCTTTACCTACATTGTCCCCAAAGCTACTAGAATGAACGCGTGGAAGCAGAAAGATAAGAGTCAAGGTGGAAGTGAACGCTTGGTCGCCGCTGGATGGAATTGCCTTCAGGAGGGGGGCGAAAACCTGACTCCCGGCACCGGCTCGCCCTTTGCCCTTCACAGCAGTTCCCAAGCCAGTGGCAAGCCCAGCGTCTTGGTCGCCGTCTTTCTAGCGGCCACAATTAAAGGTTGTGTGCGACCCAGTATGAAGAAACGAAGCCAATTCGGGGCTGTCAAAATAATGATAAATGGATTAGCTTGGGACGGGACCCAAAGAGCAATGGCGGGGTGGAGGTGTGGGAAGGGTAAGTTGGGGGGAGACATGGAAGCTCTTCTGAGGACGGAGTCGGTGAGAGAAGCCAACACGCAGAGAGTTGCCCAGCCCCCGAGTTAGCGAGACTTTGCGAGAAGGGGACCGTGAGAAGAGTAGACATCTTGATCCGGGTCCTCGGGAAAGACCGGTCACCGAGACTGCAGATGGGACTGCCATCAAGTTCTTACATCTAGAGAACTTTATTTTCCCTCTGGACTTTGGCGAAAAGTAAAATATCTTCATTTTGTGTCGCTAGGGAACCCACACTTTGTCGAACCTTCGTGACTATTTTATTAACCGACTTCTCCTGCGCATGCGCTCTCCGTTGTCAATGAAAATGCAGTACTTCAAATACCTTAACTGTTAAACCGAATACATTTTAGTGCAAACGTAGCAGGTTCGTTTTTTTCGTGAATCTTTTATTTATTTTAATTTTTTTTTTTGGTATAAACATTGCTTTTTATTTCTTTTTTCTGGAGAGTTTGTGTTCAGACGTCTTTTCACGTGTTAGCTCAACATCTATGATTAAGACAATTTGAGGGGTTTGGGTTAAGTTTAAGGTTAGGGTTAATTAAGGGCTTAGGTGTCGGAAATTTGGACAGAATAATTTTCCAAAACAATCGAGGTCTATATGTATTATTATATATAATGCGTAATATATAATGAATTACCTGTTTACAACATACAGAATAGACAACACTTGCAATGTCCAAAAGTCTTATACGTGTGTGTCACAAAAAACTGATGAAAATAACATCAGAAGTGTTAAGTAGACAGAAAAAAACTATGTAGATCGGTGGTGGGAAGGGGAGAGGACAAATATTCTAAAAAAATGAGTTGATATTCTGACGAAACCACGATCAGATGAGAAAGACGAATGTTACGATAACACATACAGGTGACAAAAGCAGAAATTGTAGCGAAATAATAGACAGTCTGGTGCCACTAGGTGAGACCAACGGACTAATCTGACGAAATATGCAGACAGCAAAGGGCAATCACACTCAGAGGTCAGACAGCAGCTGAGTGGAGTTCACCGGAGTATTGCAGCATCAGCGACCAGCGAAGAGAATTCATTGGCTGACAGGCAGTGGTGATGACGATGCGATGCGAGTGATGAAAAGCGACGAAAGTGATCCGCACGACGTCGACGTTTCGATGTTTACGTCCACATCACATGTTTTTCAAGCGGTTCATTGGGCAAGCTCCGTCAATCTCCCATGTTTCACTCGCAGCCTCACATTCACACAGTCGGCGAGCGGATCCCCTGCACTTTTGTGCGTGTGAAATGAAGGCGACAGTGTAACGAAACGCAAAATTCTCATCTCCGATCCATGTTTTCGGTCCACCCGATTTGCATAAAGCGCACGATCACGTGCTCGTGCCTCTGCCCTCTCCATTAGCCGACCCCATGAAGAGGTGGTGGGGAGGGCGAGCTGGCAGGGGGGGGGGGGCGAGACGGGTTTACTGGCACCGCGCAATGGCAAGCTTGCGGAAATTCTACTCGTGAGCACTTTGTGTATGTGTGTGTGTTCGACACGTCTATGCATTGAACATCGAGAAATTTCTCAACTATAAGAATAAGGTGTCATGAATATAAACACATATTTCGCAAAAATATTTTTTGAATATTTTACTGTTGGAGCAGTAGAGGGGTTACCAATGGTCCGGAGTCATTTAACTGAAAAGCAGTCCTACCCGCAAAAGCTGTCACCCTTTAAACGGCACCAAAGTGACGTCACACTCCCCGTTGCCCGCCCGTGTGCGTGCCTGTCACGTGCGCGCGTTCAAGGTTCGATGGCGGCTGATGATGGCTGGCGAGGGGAAGTGGCCGACATGTCACCTCGCCGACAGCTCGCAAGCTGTTTATTACTGCCATATCGCTCGCATCATACACGCCCCATTATCCAGGGAAGCGGCCGTGGATTATCACCCCGTTTGCTGCCGCCTTCCCAAAAAGTCACAAATTGACACTTGCGCCTGACACCCATTTTCGGGTTTCTCTGATTCAGACATGGAACCAATCGGCGTCTAGCGAGCGAAGGGAGGAAGGAGAGAGAAAAAAAAATGGTATTTTCATATCCCCATCACATGCATGTCCTGAGCAATAGCCCAGAGGGAAATCTGGCCGCGTAGAAAGAAAGTTTTGTAAAACTGTGAAGAGGGAAGCCGAAGATCAATCATATGGCCCGAAGTTTGCAGAAGCGAATGATTTGATCCGTGCGATACAATTAATCTGGTGCCAGCTTAATTAAGCACGGTCAAACGTGGGGAAGATGGAAAAGATTCTATATGTGAGTCGTAAAGTCCCGTTATAGCTTCATCTTTGTTTGTCGAAGTCCACGGCGAGGGGGAAAAAAATGGAGAAAGGAGGAAATCGTCTGGGTACCTTCGTCCGTTGACTCTGCGAGTTAAGATGCGAGGAACTCCTTGATGTTAACCTAATTCGTTAATGGCAAAGGATCATCATCATCATCATCACCACCATCACCACCAGCACCACCACCACCACGGTTCACAATCAATTTTTCTGGGTCCAACACAAATAATGTTACTAGTTGGAACTATACGTCACTGAGCCATGCTCACCCCTCTCCTTAGTTCGTCTCCATCGTCCACCGTAACAGGAGAGGCTGGAACTGGTGTGTTTGGGAGTTTCAGAATGCCATGCAGTCGGGTTTTTTACAATTTAAGTTGACAGCAGCCGTCAGTTCTGTCTGACGTGACGTCAACTGAGCCGTTATTAAGGGCTTGACGTCCGCTCTCGACTTCTGCAACGTGTGTTTTCTTCAAACCGGAAATTGTCAAGCGCCTTCTTCAGCTCTGGAGAGGTTGCTCTTTAAAAAGGCTGATGATGATTTGAAAATAGGTCTTCAGTCTTCTGACTTCCTGGAGTTCTGGATAAACAAGGGGCTGGGTGGTGGTGAATGCCTGCAAGCGCTCAGGGTGTACAAGACGATCACGTGGTCATGGTCAGACGCGCTTTCGAGGAGCGTGCACGAGAGCAGGAAACGTCAGAAACGAAAGGAGAATCTTTGGAACGAAGAGAACAATGTTTTTCTGACAATACAGATGATGGTGTTACGCCCATGACGCCTTTCTATGGAGGATTCCTCACAGTTTTGTTTATTTTTTGTCGGTTTATTCTCCTGAAGACAGTTTATACTGTTTGTATGCTTGTATTAAAGTGCATATATGTGAATGAAAGTCTGTGAATGTGTTCTTGCTTTTTGTGTGTATGAGAGAGAGAGAATCACGGACATAACTACATTTACGAACATCGATGTATATTATTTCTACTATTTCAATTTTGAGAAACCACACAATAAAATAAATGATTCAAGCTCTTTTGGTTCCTGTATCATTGTGTCAAACATTCACAACACGCATTCATCGCGCATTCGCACAGTAGCACGTGCCATCCGTTGCTCTCACTAGAGTTGTCCTCACAGTGACGTCACTGCAGGAAGCAGACCAACCAATGACCCCCCCCTCCCACTACTCTCCCACCCCAACACACACCCACTCACGACCTTGTCCCCCGACTCGCTGCGGACCAGATGTTGAGGTGCCAACATCAAAACAATATTGAGTCTGGCGAATTTAATTTTCACGTGCGCTCCTCCGCGCGTGCGTCCGTGCCGTGCATAAGTAGCGCGCGCCGTCAATTTAAGGCCTGGGAGAACGATGGGGCGAGTTAGTCATCAATTTACAGGCCGTCCTGCGGGAGCAAGGGGTGGCCTCCACCAGAACCATGGCGACTGCGGCTCATGGCTTCTGCCAGACGGAGCCATTTTTTTTTTCTTCTCTCTAAACCGAAACTTTGCAACTATATGGATTGATAGAAAAAAAAAATGGAAAAAAATTTTCTTTATTAAGAAAATGTGGGCTTATCACCGCTGCTATTGCTATTACCTGTGATTAATCTTTAAATAATCTGACAGTAAAAAAACAGAAAAATCAATTAAAAAAAAAACCCCAGAAAATAGAAAACTCGTATTTCATATTTGTTGCCGTTTCCAGTCCTGTGCACAATGGGTACAGTTTCAAAATCTGTATTGCTGTATTAAGTTTTATTTCCTTCATTAGTCACCATTTTAATGATATTCTAGTTTGTTTGTTTGTTTTTTGTTTTGTTTTTTGTTTTTTTCTCGGATTGTGCCATTGGAATGCAGATCATTGAAAGTTCGCTACAGATACTTGAAACTACATGTTGCGTGAGAAAATAAACGAACAAACAAACAAACGAAAACCAGCCCAGGCAGCCAAGAAATCCATCTGTTTATTTATCTATTCATTCATCAATTCCGTCCGTTAGTCAGTCATTTCCTTTCCATTTTCTTTCTTTTTTTCATTAACATATCCACTCTTATTGCTGTATTGTTTTCATTTCAACTTTTTTATGAGATGTTTTCAGTTTTTTAAAATTAGAATAAATAATACAGCAACATTGCAACTTCATCAGCATATCAACAACGGAATGGCACTTGTAAAAGACATGTTAACAAAGTCTAAATTGCCAGTAAACTGCCACAACGTAGACCCACAGTTGTCAACTTCTTTTTCCTACTTTAAAAAAGTCATTGCTTTGCCAGAAAATGGGGTTCATTAGCCCCTGCGCCCTTGCAAGAAATGGCAAAGCATGCGAGACGAGTCTGTAACAGTCTTTGCTGCAGGATATTTAAGAAAATATGTTGCTTGATACCGGAGAAAACATTAACACCAAAGCTGGGATCGGACTTGACCCAAAAGCAGAATGGGCGAGTGGAGCATCCCCGCGCCGCCAGAGACCAGATGGCGGTTCCTGAAGGACAGGACAGGACGAGGAAGACCATAGTGCTGGCAAACGTGGACTCCTCCATACAGCAGACAAACACTTTTAATGCGCAAAAATCAACAAAAGCAGAATCTCTGATGGCATGCTTGGGTCGTCCAGAGTAAGAAAACACTTCTTTGGAGAGAAAGGAAATGAAAACGCTGCTCTCTTCTCGTTACCTCCCGAGACCACGAGGCGGGAGGGTGGAGACTTTACATTTGCTCTGAGCAGGAGGGGAGAGAAAACACGAGGCCATGGACGACGGGAGGAAGAGACAGAGATGGAGAGAAACAGAGAAAGAGGGGGAGAGAGCCATGCGAGCAGCATATTGCTGGCTAGGAGTTCAGGACAGGGTTCATTTCAAGAAGCAATTAAATAATTTTAATCTCTTATTTCTCCTTAAAAGCGCCTCCTGTTACTGGTTAAACAACAGAAATCTAGGGTCAATCGGTCAACGCTCTTAAACAAGTACTTTTTTCCTAATTTGTAACTTGTACGGTTTACAAGGTTTTGTAAACGGGAGAATATTCACACGATATTTGGAAATTCGAATATCCTAACCTACCTGTGGACTAATCACTAAATTCTCTGACAATCTTACAAATTATTTCTCCTTAGTCGGGGAATCACAAACACGACTTTTTATCGTTAATCTTGAGTTTTCAAACCTCGATAATCTGTGAACCACGGCGTGACTACGTGATCCTACGATCCGAGTGCGTCAAGCAAATTTCCAACACGAGGATCGTTCAAAATGAAGAATACCTCCAAGGTACGGCTGATGAGACATCAGATTGACCAGTCCTCTTCAAACCTGCGGTCACACCCGGACTTGAAGAATCACCCGCGACGAAATCCAACCCCTGGGGTGGCAACTCGTTTGCCGAACACAAACGCCTCATCGAGCCCAACGTTCATGGTTTTCTTTCCGCTTGTTTTATCAGGTGCTGATCCTAACGTTGATCAAACAACTCTCGCCAAACAACGCGGTCTCTCGTCACACGTCGCTTTTGAAGCGTTTTCTCTGGCAGTCGTCAACTGCCGGCATGCAGGCTTTGGGGAGGACAATTTTTGCCGCCCTTTATCTAATTATCTCCTTCTCTTCAGCTCGGTCCAAAGCCTCTCGCACTGTTTGTTCATTTCATTTTGCGAGGCGAGATATGATTTCGCTAGGTTTTATTGGCTGCTGCCGGTCAGCGAAGACCTCGCCACGTCCACGCTCGCCGACCAGCTTCCCAAAGTCACTTCATCCCCGCAACATGGCGGGGCTGGCGCGGTGAATGGGAAAGGCCGTGAGCAGTGCTAATACACTTCGGAAAGATTTTTATTCGCTTTTGGTGTCACAGGCAGTCGCTATAATCAGCATCAAATTTGGAGACCAGAACAGCGCGAGGAATCAATTTCGCCGGGCTGATTACACACGCAACGCGCCTAATTGCCGAAATATCCGTTTTTGTATCCGACGACCTGTCGGTCTGCCGTGCTCTCGTGGAATCCTGGGATTCTGTCAGCTCCACCCCACACTACACCCTACTGTTTTCCATGGTAACTCTCTCTCATTTTCTCTCTTTCTGTTTCCTTTCTCTCCCTATCTCTCTCTTTCCTTCTCTCTCAAACTCCCGTGGGAGGTCCAAATGAGTGGGTTCTCAGCCAGCATGGCGGGGATCTGGCCAGGATGAAGAGAGAGCGGGTCGAGGCAAGACTTAGAACTTGAGGGAAATTGAAAGAAAATCGTCCTGACGTTCGATTTTAAGCCTCTAAGTGGCCAACTTCCAAACGTTGTTAACAAATATTTCTCCAACGAGTTTGAAAATTATCCTAGTTATTGCCTCGTTGACGGTGGAGACACCGGGTGGGAGAAAGCATATTCTTCACTTAAATCCGCGATTAAATGTTTTATCACTTGTTTGGCCCTGGACTTGCACCGATGCTAGCACTAGCTCCTCAGGGATTAGTTGTGTGCTAACAAGAGAATAAGATTTTGATAGCAATGGGGAACCGTTATGAGGGTAAACGGTTTCTGTGAATGAGCTCTGTGGAGAAGGGTTTCAGAGAGCAAAGTTGTATAAGACATTTTTCAGGTGGAAAGATGCTCCTAGTAGAGAAGTTCGTTCTTCTGAGAGTGAGCTAAGAGGATTGTTATGAAGTTCGAATACTAAAAATTGTTCTTCATAAAAAGTTTTGTCCAAAACCTTGTAAATGTGTCTTCTAAGGCTATTACTGAAATGCTTTCACTTGGGTCAACTCCTTGAATTACACTTTTATTTGTTTGCCATTAAAAGCAGGGACTGAACCACGTTGAGACTAATGACAGGATTGTGCATGTCAGGGTAAACACCAACCCTTACTTATATAACAATAATTTGACGGAAACAGTAGTTCTGTGGTTATTACTTCAATGATTATCTGGAACACTAACATTCAGGGGTAGATAAATACAAATGTCGTTCCATCGCCCCACCCACCTCTTCTCCCTCCACATCCTTTTCGCCAAGCTCCTTATCTCTGATTGGTCCAAACTGGATCATGTCAAGAGATGTAAAGACAGGATTGATTCTCTAACTGTTGTCGAGACAGAATGTCCTAGCCCCGAGAAGGTTGGTTTTTGCATGATTATTTTATAAACCTCGAGCAAAGCATATTGTAATGCAAATCTTTGCACAGTCGTGAGTCCCTTGCAGTCGGGGCCGTAATAGTCAATGCGATTAAAGTGCTTGAAAGAGCGAAAAATCAGATTTTCAAACCCGTGTCCATGTGCTTGTAGCAGTAATGGAATTGTCTCGATGCGTGAAAGACAGGGAAAGGTTCTACAGGCGAGGAGACCGGGGCCAGGAGGGTTCGATGCCTGGGTAGCACGCTGCTTCATTTCTTTAGAAAATACACCTTGTCCTTTTTTTTTGTTGCTTCCTTCTTAAGCTTCAAAGTAACCCAAAAAATGTTGTTGATATGATTAATAGCTTATGAAAGCTCGCTATAGATAAGAAAAAACTCGTTTGCTGTAATCAAAGCTCTTGTAGACCAGATGTTGCCAGCGACAAAGTCCAGTGAAATATTATTATAGGGTGTCATTTTGATAGACTTAAAAAATGGAGAAAAAAAAATAAAAGTAAGTGCGTTTACTTTTATTTGAGTAGTGAAGCGAGCAAACGCAATGAGTTGCATGCATACTTTATTTGTTTATTTATTTATTCTGTCATCCTCGGTCTTGTCTAGCCTCGTTCTCACATCGATATTGATTCTTTGTAACTCTCACTATCTCCCTTTCTCAGTCTGTCTCTCTCTCAGTCTGTCTCTCTCTTTCTCTCTTTCTCAGTCTGTCTCTCTCCTTTCCCAGCATCCCTCCAATGTTTGTGTTTCTTCGTCATCGTTGTCGCTCCGGCCTCTACATTCCGACCCTAAGAAAACAGTCTGCTCCTATTTTGGAACTTATGAATATTCATACTATACCTTGACAATGAGAAGCACTTATACCCCTTTTTTCCCCTTTCCGGAAGAGCTAAGGATCGATTCCATTCCTGCCTTTGCCCCTTGCCACAAGAAGCGCAGGCGGGTAGGCAAGGCCCCGGCCCCTTCCCGCCAAGTGGTCCCGCTCTTCGGAAAAGGAATTAGTTTTCATGTTCAGGGAGCTCCCTGACTGTTCGTGCATCGCAGGACGCGCAAACCAATGAGTTCTGTCCTCGCCGCTTTCCTCTACTTGCCTCGGCTCCTTTTATATTCTGAGGAGTGTTTAGGTATTAGACCTCAGTCTCAGGCCAGACCCTTTATCGGAAAACGTGACGCTAATAGCATATTTATATTATTCATGAGATTCCTTCGGCTCTTTGTCTGGGACGAAAATTAGGAAGAGGGATGCTCTCTCAAAAACCAGTTAACAGAGAGCTGCTGAATTTTAACCACCGCATTCTCGTAATCCGATCTGCTATTGGGTTCGTGAATAATTTTATCTCATCGCCGTTTTTCTCCGCTTGCCAAAGAGTCGCCGCTTTAGTCCCTTGCCAGTGGCCGGAGCAGGGAAGTTGGGCTGGACGCCGGAGTTTTCTCTCCCCGAGCTCGTAGGTCGGGTGTGCACATAAAGTTGACCTGCCTTGGTGTCGTCTGGTCGTGGTGGTGGTGGTGTCGACTCCAAGGCTGTGGTTGCCCGCCATTCTCGTCACGAGGGGCAGAGAGAGAGAGAACGGCGAGCCGTTGTGTGGTGACGTTTGAAGTCTCGCGTCTTGGATTATCACTTCGAGGCTGAACTGTATTTCATGTATTTCCCTCCTGCTTGTGTCTGTGCGTGCGTGTGGGTTATCTACCGTTTCCATTCCCACAGTCCATGTCTTCTGCTTCCAGCAACACCTTACCGGAAGTGTGACGTGCAGCTGCTTGACGAACGGTGGGCGGGCAGGCTGTCAGCAGGCGTCACCTGCTAATGGATACCACATCTCTTGATTTACTCGTCTCTCGCAGGTAAGCCTCGCCCTTTATTGCATTTCTCGTCTCCTTCGCTCCACGGTCCCCTACCACACAAGACGTGTCACCTTTCTTTTTCTTTTGTCAGGTAGTTCCCCCCTTTTCTCCTATTTCACCCCCTTTTCTTTCCATACTATGTCTTCCGACCACAATCATTTGCACTTTTTATGTCGAAAGCAATTGTCTCCTGGTGCCAAGACTGGTCTCTGCCTTACGTAGGTGCAGGCCGGGGGAGGTCTTGTCATCTCATGCACCACTCCGACAGCTTCAATTGCGAACTTTTTTTTTCTCCCTCTCTCCTCTACACTACCCTTCTTTCTGTTCCTCCATTTCTCCCAACCTACTTACCCTCTCTCTAGCTTTTTAGTCTTTCCCTCCCTTCTTTTCTATTTTGTTTTATTCTTCACCCTCTCTTTTTTTTAAAGTTCCTCGCCGGGTTTTCTTTTAAACAGGTCGCTTGTTCCGTCTCGCTCTGTCTTTTATCTATCGTCGCAGGCCAGTTTTCCATTTTAATTCCCCAAAGCCCTTCAAGAGGACAGAAAGGTTTTATCGCTTTACAATCAACGTTAGCCCATTTTGAAATTTTATGGCACGGTCCTGTTCCCAGACTGGCGAGACACAATAGGGCTACTGTGGGGGGTGTCGGGAGGGGCCCCCGTTCTCCCCATGGCCCTCGAAAGACGCTGGTATTGCCAATTGTATGGGATTTTTTTCTGTCGCGTCAGCTGAAAGTGTTGAACAGGACCCTTGGCTTCTCTCCTCTTTCTTGCCCCGGATGCTAGACTTCGCGAAAGGCAACCAAAGAGCTTTCCTTTCGTTAGTCGACCGTTGCTTGGTAATTACACCCCTAGAAATATTTGCGCCAGTGGTTCACAGTTTGAGAAGATCCGAACGATTTATGTGTTCATGAGTATAGTTCATCGCGATAGGACGCACAGCCGGTCATGTCAACATTTCTCGAGAATTTACTGCTTAGCTGAGCTGGTCGTGGGGTGTTTTGTTGCTGATGGTGGCCACGCCATTCGTTGGTCGTGAAAATCCTGCAACTGAATGTCGCCGCATGCGTCCGTGTAGAAGGCTGTTTCTGTTCATCACCAGACTGATAGATAACAAAATGGTTGTAGGAAGCATGGGGCACCCTTCTGGGAACACCCAAAGTTATAATGCATGGAGGATTCGGGTACTCGATGAGCAATGCGACGTCTAAATTATTTTAGATGTAAATAAAATGTCCGATTGTGTGTACGCAGTCATGCGTGTATTTATGCCTTGTCACCATAGAAGGGGGTCATTTCAGGGTGTAGTCATTTGGTGCCAGACCATAATGTTAGTCGCAGTGTGACTATGAACCCTCCCCATACAAATAAAAACTTTCCTTTTATATTTCAAACCAGCGAGTCAGTCGTGGTCTAAAGATAATTATTATTTAATGTCCTTTTGTCAACATGCTATTGTATTATCCTATTTTTTTCTTCAACAACGATACTTATCTGTTCATTTTACTAACCAGGCTGTTGTTTGTTTTTGGGTGGGTTTTTTTGTGGTGGGTGGGAGGGATTCATGAGAGGGTCCCGTGGCTGTTGAGAAAGAGAAGTGGAAGTGTCTAGGGCATGGCATGTGGCATGTGGCAAGGTCTCTCCTTTCATCACCTTTAACTATCATGATACATCAGGGATTTATCTGCTCGGTGACCAAGTGTGGGGTGGAAGCACCTTTCCACAAACCTGTGCAAGCCTCGATCCAGTGACGTGTTTCGAAACCCAGCTCCTTCGCGTCCTCCACCAAGAACGAGAAAAATCAGAAGAAATAAAACCTCGTGCTGACATTGACCCGTGCTATAAAGTACATCTACCCGTCTATGGGAACAATTAGATCGTCTACAGTTCGGCCGTTACTGCGTATTGCATTTGGCGAGGGAGGTCTGCAAGCTTGACTGACAAGACAATGTCTTTGCTGGAAACGAGAGAAGGACACGATCTGGCTGTCACACGAGGCTAGGAGTGACACACGAGAGATGCCCCTCGGAACAACTGCTACCCCTTCTCTGCTTCTGCGACCAACATCTGTTACCATGAATCACCGCGACGAGAAAGCATTTGAGCATTTGAAGTATGGGGGAAGGGAGAGAGAGAGTGACAGAAAAAAACATGACGACAGTACAGTTTACACAAGGAAGGTGGAGGAACGATGTTAAAGTTTATGTTGTGAGGAAGGATCGTAGTTTTAAAAAAGAGAGAAAAACATTCGATATAAAATAATTCCCTTATTCTCAGACAGTGACATGCGCAGGAGTGTGACCCCAGCATTGATGACTGCTATATATATAATTAGAAATGACATTTACGTAATAGTTGCTGCTGCACTGAGCAAAGTTAAACGAGCCTTTTATTATTTTCTGTGTGTACGAAGACTGATATGGAAGACTGCATGTTTCTAAAAATTCGTATCAATGCTTACTACTCAAGCTTACAACTTTTCTCGGTCTTGGATCGTTTACCTGATTTCAATCAATCACTCAATCACTCAAACCAGCAAAAGACAAGAATGATTTGATAACAGACGTGAAAACAAAGCCAAGAGTTTATTCACAACAGGACCAATGAAAGAAAAAGCAGTGGACCGTGAATAAAGGATAAATTGTTTATAGAATTTTCTGACCTCACTGACCTCGCGGCAGACTGTGGTCTATACGCAGGCGGGTGGCATCCTCTTGACACTGTCAGTCCAACAGGGACAAATCCACAAGAGGCCTGTTGTCAAAGTCAGTGCGTGACAACGCCAATTAAAAGAAACGTGTTATCATCCACCGTTGGGGGCATCAAACACAGTAGATGACAAACACAATCACATCACAACAAAAGTGTGATAGTCGCACGCTGTCACGACTACATACTCTCCTATTCCTCTCTAACTTGAAAAAGGGAAAGTCAGACCTGGGGAACACCTACTTTATGTGAAATCCAGTTCGTGACATTCGTAGAGAAGACACAGCGTGGAAGTTTATTCTAAAAAAAAAATAAAAATAAATAAATAGCTTGACACTAGGTGCTAGACAGCTGATCCGTGACATACAAACTAGTTCCTGCAGGTTTATTTTTAACATAATATGACGCAAAACCTATTGGTAGCAACGTTTTAAAAGTGACGTAACGAGTATAATCCTTAATTCCTGACGCTTAACAAAAATGACGTCAAACCAATGACAGCTTGAAAATTGACGTCATCAGGAAAGTCATCCGTTACTGACAGCAAATTAAAAAATTATGAAAGTGAATGAAACCAGAGCGTGATGGTCTATAGACTATGGGTGGGAGCTACACCAAGAAGCTCGTGCAAGAGAAGTCACACGAAAATACGGAGGTCGCAGGTCATAGGTCATAGGTCATAGGTCTAGTCTATAAAATGATTGTTGTTGGGTCGGACGTTCATTGCAACGTCAGCATCGACAATGTGGAGTCTACGCGTCATGCATCCACCAGTAGACGTTGTTCTGCTCGTGCACCTGTCATCCCCTCCTCTCCACCCCTCCGTCACATTCACGTGCCAGGTGGGTCGCTCTGTGGACTGCGACAAGTGCTATTCTGGAACATGAAGTAAATAATTTACTGCCAACAATTACATCGTTATGTTACAATGTTAAATTAGTTATAAGGACGTGGGCTGTGCTAAAACAAGAGTCAAGGCCTAAAGACAGATGAGGAACGTGTCTGGTTAGCTGCATGAGGCATGGCCAGAAACAATATCACGAGCCTGCTTGATTCTTCAGGTTATACTTACTAGAGAGATGAGAAATAGGGACCGGACAAACAGAAATAAGTTAAGAAATCAATGTTTACCATCCATAAAACTCAGACCACAGTTAAAACTGTTGCGGGTTTGGGACCCTCACTTACACGGACATGTTAAGAGTTCTATCGACCAGTAGAAAAAATACACAATATTATCTTGATTCCTGATGTGAAAAAGTGCTTTATTAATGTCATGTTTTCCATGCAAACAAATCTGTCTCACTTCTACTTGATAATTAACAATAACGAAATATCATCTTTCACTTATCTGGCTTATTACAAAAAAATAGTTTCTGTGATGAAAACTAAAGTCACTTTAACATCTCTCAACATTTCAGACTCTTTGGTAAATTGTCTTTATATGATTTGAAGTTTTTACACGATTTACATTTCTACGCGAGAATAAAACCTGAAATAAAGAAATAAACACAGACAGAGAAAGGAGGGGGAAGGAAAGGAGAGAAAGACTTCAATTATTCAGCGCATGCGCAGTACTCACCCCTTAAAGGGGTCGTACATATCTGTGCACAATCTATTGTGTGAACAGACAGACAGACAGGCATGAAACCGTCTGGTTTGTGGAAACCGCCAGTCTTATGTTTTGTTTGCAGTCTTATCTATGTATCAGTGTAGACATATCTCTTGACTCTCCCATGTCTCTATGTAGATGAGTGTTGGTTTATCTTGGCTGACTGACTCCTACACACGCGCACAGAAATGAACACAAGCGTATTCATCTCATTAGTTGTGTATTTGTTGTTTCCGCTGTCATAAATCCGTCTGAAATATATTGCCAGCCACTCATGCGGACAGCAATGAAGTCGGCAAACAAGCAAACGTGATTAAAATATTAGTGCATCCAAGTGAGTCATGTGGTCAACAAGATGCCGGCAGAACACGTGTCATAGCACGTGATAAATGAAAGGCGCGAGAGACGTGAACTCTTGTGTTCACAGCGCTGCTTGTGAGCGAGCAACAGAAGTGCAGTGTGAACACAGTGAACGCACCTTGTCCCTGGGGATGGTCCACCCGGCAATGGCTTAACATCACACGGCAGTGGATTAACATTTCTTTGCAGGACCCACCTTGCATGGCTTAACATTTGTTTGTATGGCTTAATTTTCAGTGGTTTAACATTTGCCTGTCTGGCCCACCTTGCAGTGGCTTAACATTTGTTTGTATGGCCCAGTTTGCAATGGCTTAACATTTGTATGGCCCACCTTGCAGTGGCTTAGGATTTGTTTGTATGGCCCAAATTTCAATGGCTTAACATTGTGCGGCTCACGTTGTTATTTCTTAACATTTCTTTGCACCCCTAACTTTGCATGTCATGCGTTACAATATAGCTTAACATTTCTTTGCATGGACCACTTTGCAATAGTTTAAGATTTGTTTGAATGGCCCACGTTGCAATAGCTTTGCATCAGATTGCAAAGCTCATCTCGTAATGGACTATCACTCCTTTGCATAGTCCACGTTGCAATGGTTTATTTTTCTTTGCATGGTTTACTTCGCAATGGCTTAACTCCCTGTGCACGGGCCATATTGCAGTTACTTCACATTCCTATCCCATGTTGCAGTAGAATGTCACGAGACACGTTTAGCCCAGTGACGTTGTCATTAGTTGACAAATGGCTGGCTCACCGTCCTAGTCTTGCAGAAGCAGACAAGAGTTCACATCTCTACCACCGGGGCATCAGTCGTGGCATGTTCAGCTCCCCCTCGGTGAAGGCTGCAGATCTCTCGTTCGCAGGTCTGGCTCACAGCAGTAATTAGAGCGCCTAATGTCCCTTTGATGTTAGCGGTCACAATTAGCAGTGGTTTTGGCAGCTCAGTCCATTTACCTTTTTTTTTTTTCGTCCTCTTCGCCGCGGGAACAGAACGTGTGAACGCAGAGATCTTTTTGCAGCGTCTAGAGTTCTCACACAAAAATAACAACAAAATTATAGCTCAGCTTATCACTGTTTATGAACTCCATTCGTACTTACTTTTCCCGGTTTTCACGCATGAAAAGTTTTTGTTGTCTTCTGGATGACAATATACTGTGGTTACCTCCCACGGCGATGGGGGAAGTCCTATGGATGAAAAGAGGTCGAGAACAGTTTAGCCTCACTGTAACATTTATCTGACAGAAAATTTATTTTTAAGACAACGACAACAAATGGGAGGAACTGCATGGAGGGATCTTTTGTTTCTTTGCATTATTCTTTAACATAATGTGTTATTAATTGTAACTCAGTTCCCAGCAACGTTGTTTAACCGAATTTGCTTTTGCCTCTCCTTACAATTGGTTAACAACATAATTTTTTAGGTCTTGTTCTTTGTTTATATATTAATTACAATTAGCACTAAAAATAACTTAATCGTTAATTCTCTTCAAAAAGGAATAAATCAAAATTATTAAAAGAAAACAAACAATAATAACAACAAGGAAACAAAAACGGAAAAACTTGTTGACAAAACTACTCGAAAGCACAGAGATGAGAGAGATGAAAGAAAAGAGAAAAATCTTGGTATGGGGAGGAGAAGGGGTGACCCACAAAAGTGCAGCTTGAAAAATAAACAATAACAAAACAGTGTGTGCTCGTGAGCTATCGTGGTTCCTACGCAGACAGAGCGACTGAGTTGTCGTTCCTGCCATTTAAAAAAATACCAAACGTTTAGCAGAAATCCTACTCACTGCGCATGGGCAAACAAAACTGCAGCTCTGTCTTTGATGATGACTGATAGATGAAGGCGATAACATGTCAGTGGGCTACGGCGTACCAACATCGTTATTCTTACACCAAACCATTGGCAACTTAACTCCCCTTGTCTGCTGGCCATGATGACGGACTAAAGGTGGAAGCGGCTGATGGCCAATTCCCATGATTAACAGTGACGTGTCGAGCTAACGACGAGCACGCAGTTCAATCCCATTGTTGACGCCCTCGTTTGCTTTGATTGCTTTCATATTTATTTTTTTCGCACCATCGACATGCCAGCTGATTGGGAGGACATTGGAAACAGTAATTTATTACTCAGAGGGGCCGATGGGCGTGTGATGACGTCACGGTGTCCATTTCCGTCCTCTTAATTGCTTCTCTCGGTAAAACTACCCGTATTTACAAGATGGCCCCGGGATGCACACAAAAATAAACCAAATGCGAGAAACTCATTAGAAGATATTTGGAAAACAACCTGCGTGAAAAGTTTGACAATCGTTTTACAGGTAAGCTGCTTGTTTTTGTTCAATAATGTTGGTTAGATTGTTGGCAGATTGTATATACCCACCCGTATAATTTCTTCGACTTTCATTTAGGATACTACGTGTAACATTTTGACATACTCTTGCACACACACGCACGCACTCAAAACAAACACACACACCCGTATGAAGCACTAAAAACAATTTTCAAGGTATTAGCGCATCAGGCATATCACTGTTTATTTATTTAACAATGAAAGATATTGTCTCTAGACGAGGTTCTCGCGCAACAAAGGACCAGTGACAAACACGATCGCAGTAATAACACCCCGCTACACGACAATAACAACAATAACAAGCAAGGACACCGTCTGTTTGGACACGTGACGATTTAAACTGACAGTAAGTAAACCTGGTGGCTATTTTCCCGTCGGTATTATCCGCTTGCTTGCGTCGATGTAAACAAATATAATAAAATAATAGCAAGAGATAACTTTTTCTTGAGTGTTGTCCTCTCCCTCCCTTCTCTCTCTCTCGTCAAGCAAATGGAATTGACAAGTCCATGGTCTTGAGAGGATGCCAGGGCGCCTTATCGGTTAGCTCCTTAAATGGCAACGATTCATCTATCAGGGGCCTTAATCGCAGTCAGTCGAGAGAGGGAGAGAAGGGGTAGAGGAGGAGAGGAGGGGGAGGGGTCAGATGGAGGGAGGAAAGAAGGGGACGGGAAGAGGCTGAAGACTTGCAACACTCAAGATGGATTCTCGGGTTTTCCTCCGATGTTGAGCTTGTCGCTGCCCAGAAAGCCCTGGTTCTCTCCCCTTTCTCCTTTATTTTTCTGTAATTCTTCTGATTATTCATTTCTTTTGTTTTCAATGAGTGGTTTAGACTTTTGGAGGCTGTGTGCAAGTTTATTGTATTTGTACCTCCCCAACATTTCCGAAAAAGTTCTGAGTAAAATGAGATTTTTTTTTCATGATTTGATTTTCTTTTGATTGCTGTAAGTGTCGATTTGCCTCTCAGAGTCCGGAATCTTCTCTCTATCTTTCTCATTCAAATTCACACACACTCATCTTGATTTTATAACAAAATGCACTTGCAACAATTTTTTTACCTTGAGAGAGAGGCATCCTATTGATACACATACATATATATATCTACTGTCTCCAGACGAGCAAGATGTCGAGAAGAACCAAAGCCTCCAGCTGTGACGAGGACGATAACTACCTTGTCAGTGTATCTAATTAATCATCCCATTGCTCTCTGCATAATGACTTCCTATTCTCCACGATCTTTATCTCTACCCCTCCATGATAAATCGATAAAATCTATCAACATGCGATCGCCGACACTTTTAGTTCAAGGGTGCTGTCCCATGTTTATAACTGCCTCTTATCATGTAAATATGTGATAATTAATTGCCACATCTTGTTTCATTTCGCCTCGAGCAGACGTTCGCTTCTGCATCGCTTGCTAGCAAGTGGAAAGGAATATTTCAAACTCAAATTCAAATTAGACTTTATTGTCTGTCGAGGACAAGACAGAAATGGTTCTTTTGCTCACACATGCATACTCATACAGACATTTAACGCACATATAATAACTACTATCTGTTCATCGCCACCAAGACATGGAAGAAAAAACAAATTTTTATACACACATGCCCGTGGCATGGTATGATGAAATGTTGATGGATGAAAGTATAGCAGGTTGCAGTGAACCACTCGAGATTACATACCTGTCTTCTTATTGTCATCGTTTGAACAGGTTTATCTCGGACTAACTTCTCTCTCATCTTTTTTTCTTCGTTTATCCTAGTTTTCTCAATCATTTTTGCCGGTTCCAGGATCTTTGCTGTCTGTTATAAGTTTCTCTCATAGCCTGAAGAATTTTTAATTACCACTTGGCTTTGAAAGTCTACTTTTTTCTGGAAGGTGGTGGTGGACGAAAAAAAGGTTTAACCTCGTATTATAGAACATCTATCAGTATACAAGGTTGACAGGGGAAGACGGTTCGCACCCCTCAGATCCTTGTACTCTTTCAACAGACTTTTCTTTGCTCATTCCTTCGTTAGTAAACAGCAGGAATGTCCACAGATATATGCTCCCAAGGAAGGAAAGAAAAAAAAAATAACCCCACCTCAGCTCCTAAATTTGGGCCGGAGAGGAATCAAAAGACTGGCACCCCCTGGGGAAGTCCGTAATGCAATTTACTGTGGAATTGGTGCCAGCAATTGACAAAATTATTAATTAGTGAGGGTTTGCAGTTTGAGGGCTGCCAGCTAACCTAATTATGACGCGGTGCTGTAACTCGCAAATGAAGTTGAAATGGGACAAGCTATTTCTGTTCTCACTTAGCTCGCTCTTAAGTTGATAGACGCCATCACTCTGCTGCTCCTGCTACGCATCTGTAACTCTCTGTGAAGAAGGAAACTAAAATAAAAAGAAAGACGAAATGAAAGAAGAAGACAGAGAGAGAGAGAGAAAAAAAGGTGCGTCTAGCAGGCTGATTGACAGAGGTCACAGTGTCCTCGCCTTGTCTGCACTTCCTCCCAGTCTCGTTTCTCACGAGATTGGAGACATGCTCCGAGATTTGAGGCGGGCTGCGGACGACACGCCATCGACTTTCCGGTGAGAAAAGTGGGGCCGAGGAGCATTTTTCAGACCAGCGGGCTGCGACCACGGGGTCGCGGGAAATTTTTTTACAGACATTACATCCTTGCTTCATGCTACCCATGGTACGATTAAGATTCATTCAAGCGGACAAGTAACTTAGGTCTGCACCACCAACCGCTCCTTTGAAATTGCATATACGCTTTGTATTTCTTGTTTATTCTTTCTCTTTCTCACACACTCTCTCTCTCATATATATATATGAGGAGGCGCCCACAGTGCGAAGTCACCTTAAGGTGGAAGCACTTTCCCTGTTCAAACTCAACAACAACTAGAAAGCAACAGAAAAAGGGAGAGAAAGGATCCAGAGAGGCAAGACTGTAACTTCTTCGAAGACTTGTAAACGAGAATCCTGCAATGATCGTGGAGGATAACAATTGAACATTATTCTTCCTTGAATTCTTCTGAGAGTTGTTTGCTGGAATATTTCAATTCCTAATTTCATGTTATCAATAGTTTAAGGTTTTTCTTTCCTCCCATTGGAAGCAATTTATGTCCTGGCTCAGACGTCTGTGGTCCAGTCATTTGTGTGGTTGCACGGATATTGAGGTCTACAGGTGTACATCATGCACAGAAGAAGGGGAACTCGTCACGTCACGTTTGTACGCCCCCTCAACAGATGGTGCCACCTCTCCACTGGCTGTAGCCTTCACAAAGTAGACAAATCCACGTGCAATCCAGATGTTTGTATTGTTGTAGGCATGTATTTCGAAAAAAAGACGGGCTGTTTACACAGATTTTGGTAAATGGTATCTTGCACTGAGCTTTCCCAAATAAAATTGAGAAAATCACACACATTATATATATTAAAAGATAAAGGAGAGAAATAAAACAGAACTGTCTAAATACATCCTCTTGGTGTCTGCTGTTGGTCTCATCAGTGATACCCGGAGGACAGACAACTGAGGCGCGGTGGTTTCCTCCAGGTCATTCAACGTTTACCACACACACACCCTCGACAAAGTCATTTTTCGTCTCAAACAGAAACCTTGATCGTCTAAACTAGAGGGGACACAATGAACTGGAAACCTGGAAGATTTGACGGAAACCTTCATATAAATCACTACCTCCGCTCTAGAATTAATTTTCCTTCCCGGATCAATCGATCGAGGGTTAGCGGCGAGTTCAAAGAACGGGCGAAGGGTTTGGGCTTCTTTACTCTTTAGTTCCAATCAAAATTTCGACAGAATGTCGATTTCTTGTTGCGGCTGTCATTGACAAAGCTTTATTATTATTATTTACTTTCATTAGATTTACCGCATTAACAGAAAAAATTGCAGTTTTTTTGTAAGTCTGTGTTTTTCTTTTATACCACGATTTAAGGAAGGAGATTCAGATGATAGGAAAACATCAGCAGAAGGATGAAAGGATAGATAGACAGAGGGACGTAGAATATTGTGTACATGCAAATAATTCGGGTGTACTTATAAAATTATTCACAATGACCTCATCGACTTCGCCATCAACTTACCTTTACACATCTTTTCACACACACACACACACTTTTAAAGTTTATATATATATCTCAAACACATAACTTAAAATCTATGGGCTCACCTAACCAATCCACCCGTTAGACATCGCCATTGTTCTTACACCAACGGATCCTCCCTTCATCATTTGTCAAGTTCTTCCACGAACATCGACATAAACTACATAATTCTCTGTTTTCACTTCAACAATATCAACAAAGACAGCAACAGCAACAACACATGTACACACACGGTACTCTTTCTCGTCCTGCATGCGGACGTCGTCGGCGGTGGGATGGCCGGAGTTCGAGGCTCATTTCAGCGCACCTAATGGTTTTACCGCTGTGAGATCTCGCGCTTGACCACGGCCGAGGGCGCCAGAAGGCCAATCAGCGAGAAAATTAAGGCGAGCAAGGCGGGCGGGGACAATTACCGGGTATGCTCCCAGTGAGAGTCGCCACCCAGCGAGATCAGGGCTGGGCTCCAGCCGGTGAAGGAAAAAAAAAAAAAAAAGGTCGAAGGGAGGGAGAAAAAAAAAAAAAAGTACAGAGTTAGGATTAAGGTAGGGGGATGGGATGATTGTTTGCACTTTGCACGCGCGTGTCTGTGTGAGCGTTCGCGCGTGTGTGTGATCATGTGATTGGGTAAGTGAGGGTTGTGTGTAGTCTCGTTTGTGTGTGTGTGTGTGTGAAAGATAAGCATTGCAAGTGCATGTATGTGAGATTGTGCGTATGATTTTGCGTATGTGTATGATAAATAGTTGTGTGTGTATATGTGTGTGCGCATGTATCTAAGATTCTCCAGATGTTGCGACCTGCGGGTTGTCAAATTAGTTCGATGAACGAGCACCTGCTGCAGATTGAAATGAAAAACCAAACAAACAAAAAAAAAAAAAAACAAACAACAAAAGACACAAACTTTAAGAAAAGAATCCTCTTTTCCTCAGCAGTATATACAAACCAATGTCACGACACTTCACTTTGTGAATCCTTCCGCAGAAAAAAGTCCCACGATCTGTTGTCATGTAAATCTCCATAAATGATCAGTTAACGGATTACAAGTCGTTGCACTTGTGATGAGCTGCATCTTGCAGTATTTTCCATGCTCATCAGCCAGAGCCAAGTGTCTCCTTTCTTCATCCTCTTCATGCTCTCCTGCCACTTGCTGATGTCAGCGCATGACGGCGCCATGGTGGGACACCACCGACACCAGCGACGGCAGTGCAGGTGACACAGCATACCTGGCCGCCAGGTTCAAAAGGTCCGGACGGGTTTGTGAAAGGGAGAGGGGTGGGGTTAGGGGGAAAGGATTCAGATTTTGATAACGGGTATGAATGACTACCCGGCTCATAGGTGTTCGCTGGCGATACTTTTGTGGCTTTTTGTACACACGGAGTCGGGACACGAGTCTTCCTGTTGCTTTGAGGTCGGCCGGCCGGGGCTGGCGTGAAAATGTGAGAAAAGTACGAGAAGGTGTGCTTGGGAAAAGCTTGGTGGAGGGCATGTTGACTTCCACAGACTGATATTTTTTTTCAGTACTGTACACTGAAAAAAGCTATTTTTAAATGAAACTCGTTTCATTATTGCTATCCATCCAACTCCTTGTCCTCTGGTCCCTCTGTCCTGTAAACTGATTGTTGCAGCATTTTCCCCATGGACCACTCACCGTGAGCTTGAGTATCACTTCTATTGTTTTTGTAATGAACGGTGAGGTTCTGTAGGAGACATACAAAGTAGTCTGCTTGTGGGTAGTTTATTCCTTGTTACTCCTCGAAGAGGATAGGACCGCAACAATGCTTAAGGGTTTCACACGAATATTTCTCATTCAGGCCTATATGTGTATATGTTTGTATTCATGATTCTGTCACTGAAAATTTCATTTCCCTCTTACAATTCATGCGCAAACTTTCTTGTACTTTCTGTTGCCAATCCGGTTGTATATAATTTTTGTATATATTCTTTAGAGCGAGCAAGCCAGCGCGAGTGCACACACACAATCTCAACTACTCATAAACTCTCTACCACTCACACATGCACGAACACACAAACAAACACATAAACACACACATATGAACAAACACACCAGCTTCACACACACTCACGTACACACAGACACCAGCTTCACACTCACGTACACACAGACACCAGCCTCACACCTCCGACACCAGGCCCACACAAGAAGCCAGCGGGAGTCGCACGTGCAAAGCCAGTGGAGGAGCGAAATTTGAAAATATCTTTAGAAAGCTGACAAGAGGCTGCCGGGTTTTAATAAGATGGCTAGAAGTAGATTAGGGGGACCTGTCAATGGGCAGAAGAGGGCTCGGGCTCGCCGCCTTTCGTGGGCTGTGCGAGCGATCCGTGAGGGTTTGAATCGCGCCCGGCTTGTGGTGACAATGCTCGCCACCTCGCTCCGCGGGCGTTTTGTTAACACTTTCGCAACGCCTTTATGCCGGGCGCTCGCCGCCACTGCCTTCTGGGGCCTGAGAAAGAAATAAGCTCTGAAAGGGGGACGAAAGTTTGACCGACGTTGTATCATTAATAACTGCTTTCCTCCTCTCAATGGGGCTGAGATCGGGCAAGGAAGTGGCACAGGCCTCTTTCTTTTCTTTGCTTTATTCCTTTTTTTTTCTCTCTCTCTCTCTCCTTACTCTTGTTATTCTTCTCATCGTCGCATCAATGAAGGAAGGAGAGATGGAAACATGTTTCCGCTGTCAGGGAAGTACGGGAGGGAGAGGAGGTGGAGGGAGGACGTGATGGTGACCGCAGGTACGTGACGAGGATGACCACCGGAGAACTGCAGGTGTGTCGTGACAGGGGCCAGCAGACGTGACGAAGTCAGGGGCGTAAAGAAAGCATAGTCCGTTGCCAGCATGCGAACCTCAGCTCTATCCCCACCTCACCCAATAGAAACAAACCTGCCTTTATCTCTCGCTCCTTCTTGATCCTCCTTCAAGTCATCTGTCACAGTCTGATCGTCTCTTTCTGTCTCTTTGTTTTATGATTATTATCGTTTTTATCATCATCGTTATATCATCACTATCGTCTTCGTCTTTCATCATAGTCACCCCCACCATCACCACCACCACCACCACCACCACCACCACCACCACCACCACCACCACCACCACCACCACCACCACCACCATCATCATCATCATCATCATCATCATCATCAAGAAGGTGAAGTCAAGAGAAATGAAGAGAAAGCAGTTTGCCAACACACCTCGCTGGTTGACAAGCTTCATATGACAACATGATGCTACTTACATCCTCATATTACACCGTTCTCCTGCCCGCATCAGTCCATCATCCATTCAGCATCCATCAAAGCATGCGACAGACTCAGTCGTCGCTCTGAGTTGCAGACCAGCTGATACACTCCTGTCTTTTGTCCCCATAGCCTGGTGCAGCTATTGTGGCCATGTGAATGGCTGCGACCTGTAAGGGTGTGGTTGGTAGATAACTCGCCCCTGTTGTACATCCTGACAACTATGGGATCTCTGATCAGAAAAAAATATATATACAGACTTTTGGTCTAATCTTTCTTTATGTATATGTAGAATGATTAGACACATGGTTGTCCACACTTATGTACACCCTCAAAACATTTTCCCATTTTAGAAGTTGTGAATACTATGCCTATAATACATCAAGAATGTGCAATTACTATATTTATAACATATTGAGTTCTTTCGTGTGTGGATGACAAAGAATGATAAAACTGTAGGACTTGTTGTTTTGGGCTGGAATGTGAAGACTATTCGAAGGACAGTGATCTCTGCAAAGGATTAAATTGGAGCAGTCATCATGATGCACATGTTATCAATTATGTGAACAGTATGTAGAGGAGAGAATGGTGTGTGTTAATCAGACCGTGACGAGAGCGCACCACACGGTATTGTTCCGCATCTTCAAAGCGTGGCAGGAGCATGCAGCTTGTCTCACAGAGAACGACAGATGTAGGGAAGGGATAGAAGAATGAGGAGAAGGGCAGAGTCTATCGTCGTCGACAATCGCCTTCTCCTTCTGTCCTTCAGCACTCACGCGTAGTTTAACGGACACGTACACGCGCGCGTGCACACACACACACACACAAACACACAGACAAAGCCCCCTACCCCAGGTCGGTTTCATGTATTGACACTCGCGCACGTGACTTTACATCAAGTGCAAGTATAAATCAAATCAGGCGTAACATCGGCCTATTGTCCCTCATCAGGCGGCCTAAGAACCTGCGCCGCTAATTGATCCTTCACGAGTTCACGCTCGAGTGATCGGCCGTCATTAGACGCTATCGCTCACGAGGCATCTCCTTTGTTTTTCCTTTTCCAGACGGCGGCTTTCTGGGCACAAATCTCCAGCTCCCCAATCACACACTCCATCGCAAGCAAAATTAAAATTCAATAAAAAAAAAAAAAGCGAAAAGGGGTGTGGAGGAGGCGGGTAGGGGGAGTAAAGAAGAGATTTAGGGGTTAAAAAAAAAGCAGCACCCTGTTGACACATTCGTTTTCACAGCTTGGATTTGTATCTCTCGACCTCAAAACAGTGACCTCCAACTTCAAAGAAGTCTTTGGGAGAGGGGGAGGGGGGAGGCGGGGAGATGTCTCCCTTGCTGGGGATGGAGTCAGGGGGGGAGCAGCAAATGCCGAGAAGAATGAGAAGTCTTGCTAGACAGCAGTCTGGGTGTTTCGGCTTATATTCTCTGTGCGAGGTTGGTGCAGACCACATGGACTCCAGACGGCACCAGGAGGACCCGGACGAGAGGCAGGGGCGGGAGAAACAAAGGTAGAGTGGGGTAGAGGTGGGGATGGGGTGAGAGGAAGTCTGTGCGCGTATTGAGCTGTTGGTGGTGGTGATGGTGGTGGTGGTTGGGGGGACGACATTAACTCTCGTGCACCGACAACAATCGCTGGCTGTAGGAGCAGGAGAAAGTTTTGAGAGCGGCTTACAGCTCCTTGCAAAAAGGGGATCGAACGCTTATTCACGGCAAGTTGTCGCCCGAACACAGACGGAATATGATTAATGCGCAGAAAGGGTGCGCATTTGTTGGGACTGACGCATGATGCGGACCCTGTACGCATTTGTCTCGCGCTGACGCATTATAACGCATTATACGCCGGTGAAGTGCCAGTGTCCAATCTCTCTTCTCTTTCTCCTGTCGACAGTCCAGCTTCTGTAGATGATTTAGTTTTGCGATTCTTTCTATGTTGTCCGCTGCTGTGTTCGCATTTTGTGTTTTGTAGTCAACGTTTGTTCTACATTTTTTTTGCTGGTGTTTTGTGTCTTGCTTGATGTCAGAAGAACGAATCGAGTCAATTTTAAATGAAGATGAGAGAACCACAAGGAAGAAACAAAAATCCCAAATCTTAAAAGCTCCACGAACTGACTATGCTCATTCTCTCTGCTAATTGCTCTTCTAGACTTATGTTTGATGCCGTCAAACAATACTGTTATTACATCAGTGTTTTAGAAGGAAGAGTTTGCTTCTATGAGATATTTAAACTACTTTTACTTTAGATTGAGGATTGTCTGCTATCCGCAGTAATTTGAACTGAGTTGCCACAACCAATGTAATTGATTTTACATCGGAAATCAGTCTGGAATGGACAAAGAACTGTGTTTTAAAAGACACTGAAAAGCCAATGCTTAACAGATGTGCTCCTCATTGTTCGACACGAAACTGGACTTTCTAATTTCTTCTTTCTATTCCGTCTGGTAACTTTTCAACTTTACACTTCTACAGCGATGACAACATATAAAAATATGAATATTTATAATTAAAAAACAAAACCAAAAGAAAAAGTAGTTACACCCAAAGAAAAAAAATAGTACAAATGCAGTTGTAAGATCTTTACCGAAAAAAATGTTACAGAAGTAACGGTTACACTCGAGACAGAAACAGCGAATAGGAAAGTTACTATAGGTCAACACTATACTATACTCGTTCTGCTATAGGTTACATGGTATATGAAATAATAGATGCACGCGCATTTCATATTCACTCGTAGCAGCTGTGAAAGTTATTACTCACTGTAGAATAGTAAACGTCGAGTTGACAGTGCTGCCGGTCAGCTGTGACAATGTTGTCATACAGGTCAATGTTTACAGCTAGCTGTGACAATGTTGTCCTACATGTCAATGTTGACAGTCATTTGCGATAATTTAGTCAATTATTCGTGTCGATGTTGTTGCATGTACAATATTGTCATATGAGCTTCGACAATGTCAATGATGTTGTCAGCTAGCTGTGACCTCTCACACAATTGCCAGTCAGCTGTGATAATGTCAATATTGTCACTCAGTTGGAACAATGTTGTCAATAATGCTTGTCAATGCCGTATTAGTCAACGTTGGGCAGCTGACACCCAGCTGTGACAGTATCGTCAGTTGTGGCAGTGGTACCAGTCAAGACTTGTCAGTGACAATGTTGCTTGTCAGCTATGACAATCTTGATCCCAGTCACCTGCCACAGTTGCGGAGACCGCAACGCTGTGAGATTCGCAACCCGTGAGTCTGTGGTCGGCCAGGAAGACAACTCAGCCTCCCTGTCGTCAAGTGAGAGATGACAGATGACAGGCAGGACCACTGCAGACATTATTGATGGATTTGACTGCAGGGCAAACGGAGTTAACATATCAACTCTCAGCACCGTTAGCGCCTGGGATTATTTCGCGGTGCGCATCCATTTGGTCACATAATAAAAAAATTGAACTCTGACCTGCGGACGTCGAATGATGATTGACACTTTGGGATTGAGAACTTCATGTGAACACATCAGCAGCCACAGCAGTTGAAACTCACTTTAGGGGATGTATAAGGAGGGTAGAGGTCTGGCGTACTCCCTCCCAACTGTCCATTGAGTCGTGGGAGGAAAGAGGTTTTTTTTTTTTTTTTTAAAGTGGACAGAACTAAGATTTTAATTTGTGGAGAGCATTTACCGACTGATAGGCGAACATAACGACAGTGCTGAGTACGGAAAATGAAAACATCTAAATTTAAATATTTTCAGAACTTTGTTTAAAACAGATCATGAAAGTGGGAGTAAATATTTACAATTAAATGGACCAACTAAAGATAGCTCATGGAAAATACTTGGGTGGCTTGACGAGGCAGGAACTAGAATTGGAAAAATAAAAGAATGAGGTAATGGTTAGGTTTGAACCGTCAACGCTGGACTTTGCAGATTGTTTGAATCAAA
This sequence comes from Pomacea canaliculata, assembly GCF_003073045.1. Classification (NCBI taxonomy): domain Eukaryota; kingdom Metazoa; phylum Mollusca; class Gastropoda; order Architaenioglossa; family Ampullariidae; genus Pomacea; species Pomacea canaliculata. The sequence goes on from NC_037595.1 coordinate 12,638,139, forward strand.
TGGACAACACGCACGCACGACGGCGAACACGCGCACACAGACAAAGATCAGCGAGTGCATGGAAGGCTTTAGTACAGGTAGACATTACAAGACATTAGTCACCAGGTAGTCAGTGTCGGGGACAAACAAACTGCCACGCAGGTAAAATGTGAGCAGCAATGCAGAAAGAGATGAAAGAGTGCAAATAATACACCCACCTGACGAGGGAGTGAGAAAAGAGGTGAGCGGGGGGACCGGGGGGACACGGGGGATGGTTACCTGGCGGGCAGACTACTCTTGTGGACTGTGCGACGTGCCGCATTGCCACTGTTGTTGAAACCATACCCTTGGTGTCCATGGGGTGCACTTAGATACCCTTCCAGGACAGGGTAGGTAGCCTTCACTCCGCTGCATTATCCAACGTGTTGCTGGCTTCATGTGGCGCCTGCAAAACATGTTTGTGATGTGTTTATTGTGCAGGGGTGTAATGATGATACTGTAACAGGTTGTGAGCAGTGTTGGTACCAATGATATGGATGATTCCTTCTTGGATTGCTTGCCTCCAGGGCACTCAGAAGACGACATCCTAACGTAATTTTCATAAACTAAACATTGCAAGCTTTTTGTTTTCTTTTTGCTTTAATTCCTTGATTTCAAACCTGAGGTAGTTTTGTATCAAATTGTTCATTTTTCATTCTGGTTTATGAGTGATAAGATGGCTGTATGTTGACCTCAGCAAGTTTTATCCAGTAGTTTCAGATCAGCAATACAATTTGATTGACTTTTTTCAGATCCGCCATTTCCGCATGCGCAGACGGAAAGCGGATGCGCGAGTTAACAACAACTACATGAATGAGCCACTTGGGGTTTGTTGGGTTGCAGGACATGCGCGTGCGATGTGAGACAGCAATCCAGAAAATGTAAAGTCCGATGGAGTTGGTAGAAACTCTACTGTGAGCACAACTGCACCCATTATCACCCTCGACATCCTGTTAGGTTGTTTTGCTTCGTGTCTAGTTCATGAAAAGGTTAATGATTTTCTGCTTGTGAATGGGAATTTTTCGACCGCAGGATTTTTCTCGTGTTTGATAAAAATGTTTATGCAGTCGAGCCCGCGTACACAACACGCGCGTGCGAGCTTGTAGGTGTGTATGTATGTGTGTATGTGAGAGTGTATATGTTGGGTGTGACCATATTTTTTCACTTCATCATGGAGTTCATGCTGACTTCGGTGTGTCCTGTTCATCTGGACCTTTTGTTCTACCGTCTGCCCCTGTTCTGGATGAATCTTCTATGTCTGCGCCAAGCGTGACCTCTGCCCTCTTCTTTTTCTCTCACTTTCATGAATTCTATTGTCAGATGGAAACCTCCGGAAACTACATTTTCCTTATCCTGTCTGGACTTTACCTGTCTGATTTCCAGACCTGACTCTGATATTTTTTTTTGGTTTTAATTGCTATTATTATTTGTGAGATATACTTTTGTCAGTTGATTTGTCACAGGCGAATGTGTGTAATTAATTTATTTATGCATGCGTACGTGAGTGTGTTTTATGTGTGTAAATTTACTTTGTAAATGCCATGAGATTCTTTATTCAGGCGGAGAAATATAAACAAAAAATATTCATGATGATGATCATCATCTTCATCGAGTGACAGACTTGATTTACTTCTGAAGCAAACAGGTGTAAATTTGTTTACCCACTCTTTAAAACAAATAAACACATTTATATGTTTATAATTGCTAATGGAAATGTTGATATAAATCTTGCTTCCAAGGCCGAGATTCGATCGCTCTGCACCCGATTCTCATTGTCGTGGTGACAGGCGCCGCGCCATTAAGCACCTCTACGTGAGGGCGTAGGAATCTCAAGGCTGTACCGTGATTACCACGTTGACGTGAGAACGTTTACTTGTTTATTTATGCTTGTTGACGTTCTGTGTCGATGCACATCGAGTACACGCGTAGTTTTACGCAGCAACTTCCTAATGAATCACCTCTTTGATCGTTTTAGGGTTAATGTGTTCGCTGAGATCCTGCTTGCTCTGTCGGACCTTTTGTGTAATGGAGTGGAACCACCTTTCACGCCAACCCCTGGGAGAGGTGCGGGGGCCATGTTATTCAGGGGAAAGCTTCTTATGAATGTGAGAAGTATATCATTAGAATCTTTCACGTTCAGAGACACACACACAAACACCTGCAGAGAGAATGAATAAGAAGACAACAAACATTGCATGACCTCCCATCTTATTGGTTCTATCATTCTTTCTCACAACTGTTTCTTTTTCAAAAAAGTGGCCCATTCAAGACAAATAGCATGTATTTCTTTTAAGAAAGATATTTTTTTATTATTTTTTTATTCACTTTTTCCATCGTAGTCGACAGCTCGTATATAACATTTATTAATCTTGACCTCGAGAATTTAGAATACGAAATTTTAAATTATTACTATAATTTATTTCGGAATAAAAGTTTTCAATCTCATGTCTCCCCAGTAAGTCTGTGATGAAAAATAAAGCATTATAACAGCAGATTGAGCGCCTCCACAATCAACGAAACTTTCTCACCACCAGTCAAGTTCCTTTCATTGTCAGAAAGTTTGTTTCCAGACGACTGTCAACAAAAGACGAACTAACAAGCAGATACTTCATTTTATGAGTGAAAGCAATTATATGGCGTCCTGTAACGAGGTCTCGGCATGTAGTGAATGATGCAGCAAAGAAACATTGGAAAACAATGAACAGAGCAAAGCTCTCCATATCCTGGGTTTAAAAAAAAACAAGTCAATTAAACACGAGGTCATGGGCACTTGGAGAGAGAAGCACTTTCCCTATAGTTCAAGTTCAAGGGGTCAATCAAGGTAACTTTTCGATCTGTCGAGTGTAAATCAAATAAATCGCAGGTATGAGAAGTTGCATCGCCATCATCATGACTATAGAACTTCACACTATAGTGGTTCGTTATCAAGAAGTTTCAGCAGCTGACGATCGAGATGTGTAGACATACATCTGTACGACATTCACAGGTGAGACACGCACAGGTAAGAAATTGCACTCTGACACCCCACCTGACCTGTCTCGACCCTTCAAAGGGGAGAACGGAGGAGAGACAATTGAAGGATCACTCACAGCAAGAGGAAGAGATTCTTCCCTCCAGTCACCCCTTCCCCTCTAACCTTCGACCTCAAACGCTCATGGCACCGCCAAAGGTTTGTGAGGAGGAGGAGGAGGAGGTAAAGAAGGGAGGAGGATGAGAGACTCCTGCAAGGCACCGCGGGACACCTTGCCGGCCCCAGCCCGCAGTCCCTAACAACATTACACGCCGCCATGGCCACCCTCGCTTGACCCTCATTATCCCGGCCCCCGTGCGGACACTGGCGCTGATCAGGGGGAATAATTTTGTGATTCTCCTGACGGCCCTGTGGGCAGGCGGTCAATTGGCGGCCTATTCATTTCGGAGACGGAGGACCACGCGGCCAGTTTGCTCCCATGCAGCTGCTGCGCGAGAGGGCGCGATTGAAAACGATGTCCTGCTGCAGCCACCTTGCGAGCATGACGGTGACGTCACATGCAGCGTGACGCTATGATGGAATGTGGTTGGCTGGGTGGCGCCACGTGCTGAAGTGACGTGATCTGCCGTTGTGACGTGCATGATGTTTATCTAGGACACTATTGTTATGAATGTTGACTACGTTCCTTGCACGGGCTTTGGATGTTCAACCGTGCATCGAGGGCGAGGAGAGAGAGAGCGGGGGAAAGAGAAAGGGGAGAGACGTGGGAGAGAGGGAGAAGCCTTATTTGTCCGTCCGTCACTCTATCATATTCTTTCTTTTCTATATTACTGTTTGTATTGATACGTGCTTTCCACCAATCTTTCTTCCTCCAGTCTGGTATCTCAATATCTGTTCCCTCCCCTTCATTCTTTTTTCAAAACCTTACTCGCCATCTTCTAATTTTGGACAAGTGGAAACCTCTGACTAGCATCGACATTGTTTTCAGTCTCAAGAACCTGCCAGCAGCGCCTACCCACGCCTCCATGGCTTGTCTTTGACGCTTGTCTTGGAATTTTTGCCCCATTTTTCCGGAAGTCTTAACGGTGAATGTTGTCTTCTGCAGACCGCGGTTCGCCAAGGAAAAAAATATAAATAAATCTTCATCCCCACAAATCCAGATCAGAAAAGATCCTTTCAGTTTGGACGGAAAAGTTGCGCTTGGGCTAAAACCCGGGGCAGGATTTTATCGACCAGTGGGAGGAAGTTTCTGGTTGCCAGCATGGCTGCCCCTAGGTACTCTCGCCTCTTACTCTCCTCGGTGCCGAGCATCACGAGGACCAGTGGAGGATGTTTTCGTTAGGGCATTTGTAAGCGTCTCCTCGCACGGTTTTCACTACTTTGAAGGCAATGTAGTGCGTGTGTGTTTTACCTTGATGTTGGCCATTGTTGTCTTAATGTTTGAGTTACTGGACATAATGTTTGCCTTGTTTACGTTTTTAGTCGTGATGTTTACGTTTCACGTCCTTCTGTGGAAAATTGAACTTCGCAGCTGATTTTCTCTGGAGGGCAGCAAAAGAAAACAAGACCCTCAGACACCAGTTTAAGAAAAGTTCGGAAAGTAGTTTTGCACATTAAGATTGATGATTCAGCAGAAGATACTGGATGTACAGAAGGTCAAGAAAAAGTGTCAAGAAAAGTTTCGTAAATGTCTGTATAACAGTGCTGGTCGATAAAAATCAGAAGTCATACGAAAAGAAATTGTAATGCAAAGAGATTTCGGATGCAAAATAAAATAAATATAACAACTAGCAAACAAAATGTCTTCCCGTCCACGTGAACATACAAATACGTATAAATAGGTCCCGTAAAATACACACACACACACATACACCACACACACACACACACACAGGCTAACCCAGCAAGTTTCAGGCCGTCCTAAAGACACATCCAGCATGGACAGAAAAGCTCCCCAAGAACTTTAACCCGTTTATTGCTTACAAGTTGTGTCCCTTCTCAAGGGACGGGGCTGAGCGGAGAGCAAATTGACTGGTCCGTTTCCCCGCGCGCTCTGCACGTGACCAGAATACTGCACGTGCTGCACCACATCCAGCAGGATGCGGAGGCTGGCGAGCTGCTGGTCTTGTCGCATGTAGCGCGGGGGAAAAACGTGGGCACATGTGCTTCACCTCAACTTTTTTGTATTAATTTCGTCTCGGGTGTTGAAAATTTCATTTCGTGTTGATTCGTCCAAGATGGTGCTTCTATGGCATCTCCGTTCATATTAAAAGCAAAGATTTGGGTGGAGGTGATGTAGGTTCTTAGCCAAGTTAAGAAAAAGTAGAGCAGCCTCGTTTTCAGGTTGAAGTGTGACGTGCATTCCTTTGCATTCCGTGAGTGAATTAAGAAAAAAAATAAAAAAAGTGTGTGTGTGTGAGAGCGCACGCTTTCGTGAGTACATGCTATCCGCGTGTGTGTTCTGAGTCCACAAATGAAACTCAGAAAACAGGCAAATTTTTGATAACCATCATTTCAAAACTTAAGTTCAAAATTTTAATTTTTTAAAAATTAACGAACAATGTTAAAAGTTAAAACGGTAGACTTTCCGAAATGATTACAATATCTTCATTGAATTAAGAAATAATTAAACAAGCAGAAGAATTTTGTCTGTCTTTTTATTTTGCAATGTTTGACAATCTAGATGAAGAAATATTTTACTGTTCAATTTCTTTTCAGGCTGATAATACTTGTCTTACATTTCACCTAATAAAGAAACACCATTTCTAATAAGGTTAATTCACTAAGTTAAGTTAATGAAGACAAATTGATTAATCGATTAGTTGACTGATTTTTAATTATTTGTTCAGAACAAATGAGTGAAGAAAAAGAACAGACAAAATACTGCGATCGTTCTTCTTTTGTGTCTAACAATGAATTTTAATACTGACTAAAGTGTAGAAAATTCGATTAAAGTCTCTTGGAATGATCACAGAAACGGTCTGAAACAATCCATTACCTTGTTATACGAGAAAACATATTTTAAGCGTATGAACTCTTTTATTTTTAAAAAGTGTTCGTTGTGTATCAGTTGTGTAGTTACTTTAAAATTGAAAAATCGAGCATTTGAAAATGTGTGGTACATGAACATGCGTTATTTGTTTAATTTAGATAATTATGATTGTGCAATCAGTCGTGTCCCTTAATAAGCAAAATAAATTATTTGAAAGACTTCGTTTAGGATTATTTTAACGACTATAATAAAAGTGTTCATACCATGCAGACAGTTCTATATTTCAAAGATATCAATAAGTAGAAATAAATACGCACGAGGAGACGTGTCCTTAACGGGTGGTGGTGCAATTTTTTTTAAATAATTGGGATCATGTGAGTATTGTTTGTGATTGTAGATTGCTGTGACATAGGATGTGCACGGCAGCGAGTGTTGTCACAACACGTGTGATGTTGGTGCTGCCATTTAAACTAACCTTGTGAAAAGAGAGATCGAATCATTGGTTTTCATTAGCAATTTTGTTGTAACGCAAAAAGCGAAACGCCGCGTTCTGGTCAACGCCGCGACAGCACGAGCGTGACGACACGCTCCAGTGGTGGATGCACACCGTCACGTGCTCCCGTCACGTACGCCACCATGTTCGACAATGTGCTAACAGTCCAATCCTTAAACAAACAAGTAAACGAACGAACGAACAAACAAACAAACAAATAAATAATGAAAATTAATCTTTTTTTCTTGAGAGTATAATGCAATGTTTCTCAATCGCTGATGTTTCACATCCAGTCGCACATGACCCGAGAGTTCAAGTACGTGCAATCCACCCTGGATGCGTTTACCGAGGCCGTTGCCTCGATACATCAGAGAAAGTTCTCGTCTGCATCTCCCCCTGTGGGTGTCAGTAAGTGAGTTCTTCTATCCACATGGGTATAGACAAGAAATAATGGAAACGTTCCCCCTCGATTTCACGCATCAAATTTTGTTAAATTTTCTTGAAGGCTTTCTGCTTCAATCTTCAATTCGGGGATTAATGTCCCCTGGCTCCTCGCATGCAGCAACTGTCCAACATCCGGTCGGCCGCTCTTGATGATCTCCCTTTATTTCCTGAGACTATTTCATTCTTCATCGACTGGGCGAACAGATGACAAAGGTGAAAAACATGCAAAGAATATGCCCATATATTTCTGAGATGGGGTAAAGATCATTCACGATTTTTTTTTCAACTGTAGGGCTTGTCCTAGCCGATTGGAATTTATTTTCCAGTCCAGCGAAAACCTTTAATTTATCCCGTTCATGAATTTGAAACGCGTATGACACATACATTGCATGAGTCACGCGCATGAGTAGAGACTTGGTATCTTGACATCATCCCAGTAGCCTCCAACTAACATATTCTTCCCACCCCAAACACACTATGCTCCAACAGGTACACACCTACAAACGAATAGTCTTCAAGAAAAAAAAATACACCCTAAAAAAAATTAAAGTTGTCTTTAACATTAAAAAACTGCAAAAATCTGGGATTTATAGTTTGCTGAAGAAGAAGCAGATTGTTCCATGGCGTAATGATAGTGAATTGTAAAATTCTGCCATTTGTAATAATGCTTGATAGTTTTCTGAACCTCTCACACACACACACACGCACGCGCACATCTTCCTGCCCTCTCTTGAATCTTGCCGTTACCCCCGTGATCTGTCTCCACACCCCATCCTTCATTTCGCACACCCCGCTGTCCGTGATGGCCACCAGCTTGAAAACAATGTCTTCAATGAAATCGGCGCAACCTGAGGAGGCAGCGAAGATGTCGGCTGATGGATGGGGCGGCCAGACACTCACGCATGCATTCTCACGTGCCATGTCCGCATGCGCGCTTGAACAAGCGCCCACAACGTCCGTCTGAGCGCGCGCGGGGCAAGAACGACAACCGTCGTCATTTGATGTTAGGAGGGAGGAGGAGGTACTGGGATCGACTGTTGGCTATAACCAGATTTGAGATATCAAAGCAACTGCGTCGTTTCACTGTATTCACAGTATTTTACAATTTTTGTCTTTTCACATTTCAGTTTTCAAGTTACCTACCTTTGTATTGTTCCTGCTCACTTTTTCTCTCTCTTGCTTATTCGTTCTCTGACGAGCCTCCTCCCTCGCTTCATTCAATGTGTCCACAACAGCCACGCAACAAAGGAAGCATGATAGATTGGAGGTGCGGGTGTCAGTAGAGATGATTTTATGTCCGTGTAAATCTCGTCCTGACCAATCGTTTTGTCCGGGCGAGATGTCAGCTGAGGACGCGCGCTCTATTCCAGAAGACTGCTTGTCCTCTGAAGAAGACAAAGCTCAGACATTTTTCTTTCGCTAATCTTCAAAGAGAAACTTGTTATCTCTGAGTGGGACACTAGGTGTATGCAGGAGTAGAGTTGCTCCCCCCTTTCACCCTCATCACGCCGCTTCGCAGTTCGTCGCCACCTGCTTCACGTGTCTTTACAATGTGATGTCTGAAGGTGGGTGACGTGTGCAAGATGGGCGACCGTTTTGACGTGCGTTAAGTGTGACGTCACGAAGTGTCCAACGGACGACGTGCACTGACTGAATCAAAACGAGTTTTGTCCCCTGGCCAGTCCTCTGTAAGAACTGTAGCTCTGAAGGCAAGAGAGCTTACCGTGTCCAGTTCGGGGTCGGTTCTCGTAGAAACATTTATGAAATTTTTTAAACAATTATCTTGATAGTTATGACTGCTGGAAATGTTTTAAAAGTTAGTGCAACCCTCATGGGACTACTTCATGGTCTTGATAGTGCTAACATACAGCAGTCATGGCCATACTGTGCAACAGGTCCACACGACCACGTGACCAGAGATGAGCTAAACTGCGGAAAAAAAGGTGAACAACCGTCCTGTGCTCTCGATAATTTATTTTGCACAATGTCGCACAGGTTTTCATTAATGTAATTATGTTTAGTTCACAGCCCCCTTTCATCGTTTCTAGTATACAACATGCTCTTAGGAAGCAGGACACGCCGAGAACTGTACGCACGCGCGCAGACACACACACATACACAAAAGCCTTGTGATACCTTAGTACAGTCTCTTGTACATAAATCTTGTATGCAGTTGCTCAAAAGTGAAGGTGTCTTCACGCCCTTCATCACAGTCGGACAGTGTCTGTCCAAGGATGTCAGAGTTTCCGACAACGGGTTTGGAGTCGAAAGCTTGTCGCAAATCATACCCTGCGCATGCGTGTACTGACTCTGAGATTCCGGCGGATTTACGTCGACAAACTGACACAGGGCTCGTGATCCGAGGAAATGTTGGATCTTTCTGAATAATGCGGAATTTTTTGAAACCTCGGAAAAAACCCCCACTGGTTATCTTTAAATGAATTTTTTTCTAAACAAAAAAATGAGCATTTTATCTTTAGAATTCTATCAACGCTCTGTAGATCCGCCTGCGCATTGCACGTGCGCACAGCACAAATGACTTGGCTGGAGCAAATGCCTAAATAGATATGAATAGGATTTACATAGGGAAGTGAGGGGGAGAGAGAGAAAGGTCAGCTATCCATCTATGTATATCTCAGCGAAGGCTGAACTTGACTACATGATCTACTTTGATGGAGGATGGCCACAGTGCCTTGCCCTCCATTCCACGTGTACAGTAACACCTGTGACTTCATCAAAGAGAGGTCGGCAGATGAAGCGCCTGGATGGCTTTACAGACCAACTGCTGCGCGGAACTGACATAATTTTAATAATGCTGACTTTGTTAATATTTTTTTTGTAAAAACCACAAGGCTATAAACGGTCTGGCTGTCGAAATTAAATCAATATAATTTGTTAGTCAATTTGGTATTTGATGTCTGCAATATATTTGACTTCTAAATTTAATAGTGGGATGGATTAGTTGCGCGTCAACGTGGCATCTTGCAGTGTGACAACTGCTGGACTAATGTCCTTTCCTTGTGTGTGGATGGGTGGATGTTTGTGGGTGGATGGGTGGATGTTTGAGTGGGTAAGTGGGTCATTACATGCAGTCACTAAGAGTTAGAGTTAGAGGTTAACCCCTGAGTAAAACATGAAATTATCCACAGAATTTATTGTAGGTCAACAGAACACAGTGAGAATTAGCTTTAAACAAACACTACATCTATTGTTTTCCTTTATTTATTTTTTCCCCTTTTCAAAGAAAGGAAACACATATGTTGAGCTAAATTCTACTTACTTTCGACACTAAAGGTCACAGTCAATATAAGACTTAAACAATGCAATATGATTTATTGAAACAAATTAAAGATTAAAGGATTAAACTCATTTGAAAATAATTTTACACTCAAGTTGGGCTTTAAGGTCTTCTCGAACTGAGAAGTAAGGCCGAGATCTTTGTCAGCCCGAAAACGCGTGTGTGGATTGTCTCTTCTCTTCCTTCTTTCCCATTTTCCGCTTTCTGTCTCTTCCTTTCTGTCTGATTGATCCTTCCCAACATGACTTTGACAAAAGATGAGGAAATAGTCCAAGTTGTTTTTCTTTGTTATTAAATACTTTGATTCCCCCAAGTCCTACATTTATTTATTCAAACATTAATTTATTTGTTCACAGTTTATTTTATTGGGTCATAGATTAATTTATTTTATTCATGGGTTTATTTACTTGTTTATAGCTCTATTGTGTTCTTGCCATGTGCAAGGTACTTTAGCAGTTGTCAGGGGTGTTGTAATGAAACACAATATATCATATTAATCATTTTAATTGTTATTAATAGCAGGACAAAATAATTTTATAGTGTAAACTTTTAAGTAATGAAGAGATGTTTGAAGATGAAGTTTTTTTGTTTTTTTTACAATGTCAACTCATTACAGTCAAATATGTAATTACTTATAGGTATATTAAAGTTGACATAGACACTGAATTGTAAAGAGTTAAGGTAGAATACACAACTTGTGATGTTAACCCTCTCTTCGCCTCGTGAACATTTGTTCTTCACACCTGCGACGTGTTCCCCAGAGACTGACGGTCGTTTACGTCAAAAGACGTAGTTAGGTCTCGTCTGGTTGACAGCAACATCCGAAGACAGGAAACGAACCATCAGGATCGCCCTCATTCACCTGCAAACCACGTTTAAGAGAGTGACAAAAAGTCTCTTGCCTTCAACCTCTGTATAGTGTTATGACAGAGGTTATCGTTCTTTCGTGCGACTTGATGCATAGGTGGCGTCTGAGGTCTGTAAATAATTTATCTTTCTATTGTCGGGCTGTAACTGTTTACCTGTCTTCGCCTCACAAACTTTTAAGTTTGATATTTTTTAAGGGCTGTGAGTGCAAGATACAATTCACTTTATTTCTCCTTCTATGGGGAGCAAATATTTTCCTCTATCCTTTAAAGATAGATAGACAATGGAATTTTGATTCCGGATGCCTACATGCTGTAGGGTGGTGGTAGAGACATTTTTCTAAGTATGCGCTGTATATCTACGTTTAAAAGTTAATTATCAATGTACTTTTATCCTTTTACAGCTTTTGTCTGTCCGTAATCGGGTTAACCGTCAGTCAGTCATGCAAATTAATTTTTTTTTTAAATATTCCTGGATTTTTGTTGTTGTCCACATTTCTTGGGTGTGGTGGGTGTGATTTTGAATTATGAGAAGGATGAGGTGGGGATGTGACCCGGAGCATATGAGGATGGAGGGTAGGACAGGTGTCGGGTGGGGGACGCGTCGTCTGCTGTCGGTGTACGCTCTTCCATTCACTGCTCCTTCCTGTTGCGTTCAATGCTGGTCGCCAGCGCAAAGCCATTAGATTAAAAATATTTAAATTTCTTGTACGGATTTAGTTACCAATATGTGCGACAGCTTTTTAGAGTAAGCAACCAAATATGAATATAATAAACTTTTCCATTAATACGCCATAGATAAAATTCAGTAAGATCCTATCTATGAGAAAATTATCATATCGGATATCAAACATCTGAAATAAAATTAAACAATCGAGGTTTTTTAATTACACAAAACGCAAATGGAATATACACCAAATATTATGCACGTACATAAACACAACATAGACAATTAAAATAGTCATTTAACAGTATTTGCCTCCGCAAAACTTCTCTATGGTAATATACACAAGGTCTTTTTCTCTCCAAGAACACCCACACACACACACAGAGTAAACATGTAATAAAACCTAACAAAGTTCTTTACCAAGAGCCACACAATCGAGGTTTTGTTTTACAAATGTGCAATAAAATGTTGATGATGATTCCCTAGTCTACAGCTGTCGGCACATGGCACTGCGTTTTCATTCTGTTCTGAAATTTCCGGTGAGCTGCTTCAGAAAAACTATGTAAATATCATTATTGATTCTTCCAGATGTTTCTCCTAACAAAAGACAAAACAAATCATCTTATGGGGAGGAGGGAGACTTGAATGAAGCGGATGCAGGTGAGGGGGAGGTTAAAGGTGAGGACAGGTGTAGGTGTGATGCTGGCTCTTCGTTCCGGGCTCGTAGTAAGTAGAGCGAAACTGAGATGTGACAACACACCTGTTGCACACAGCAGGAAGCACGGTTCCTGATAATTAGTTCATATAATAACTACCTTGAGTATGTAGCTGCCATGTGTTGCAATCTCCATAACCCACATATTACTAATGGGAAAAGTAATCAGCGAAATAACGACTACTAGTAATAACATTTGCGGTGTGGTTAGGACGAATAAACTCTCTCTCACACATATATGAGACAATTGAAACAATGAAAGTGTCCTTGCTCTGAACTAATAATCATAATAGTGTCATAAATATGTGTGCTTACTTCATATAAACACATATATATATACTTGCATACACAGTATCCTTGTATACATCAAAATGGTTTATTGCTCTTGCTGCGAGTCTGTTCAAAGTAGACACACCACAGAGACCACAACAAAGCCCCTGGCCCTGCTGGGGACGGGTGGAATGACAACGACAACGACTACAGAGAAGCCGTCAACTGTTCCCTCATCCTCACCGTGGAAGTACAGCGCGTGAGCACGGGGCGGCGAGAACATACAAGTCGCACATCATGTCATTAGGACAATGAAGAGTCAAACTCCTTGGAGACAGCCCCAGGGCGAGGCTCCGTGGATTAGCTGCCACCCTCTTCCCCCATCCTCCTCAGTCCCAGGATGTACTCCCCTGATTAGTTTCTGGTTGGGTGTCTGGCTGTAAGAGGGAGCCACTGCTGCCATGTCGTTTCTGTTCATTGCCACCTTCTGTCCAGCCATTCGTTGGTCGTGAATAGGAATCTGTCTGATCCCGTTTGGATGTCTGTCTTACCCATGCCAGGAAACACGCTTGTGTGAGTGCACTTACACCTAACTAGATGCTCTTTATCTCATTCCACAACTGGCAATCTTTCTGTATATTCTTTCCACCAGGAGTGAGTGAAGGAACTTGAAAAATTTTTTTATTATTTGTTTAGCACTCTACCACAACACTGGGATCACACTACGAGTACTAATCCATTAAGACATGACAGACAACATTGATAATAAAAGTTACACATCAAGTTTAAGCATTTTAAACAAAAAGACACAAACTTTACCAAGAAAATAAAAAAACAACAACTAAAATCAATAACATTTTCCAATATTGTCTCTAGCAGCACATTGTATTTTATCTTTAAGTTGAGAATTTTCAGTGACACAGCCAGAACTACAAAAGTTTCCATGAACTTCTCGCGGTTTTGTATGATCATTGTCCAGTAAATATTTATGGTAGGTTCTAGAATAGTTGTCGTTTGTGTGGTAGTTTTCCATAATCAGGGGCATACAGAAGGTGGTGCAGCAGTAGTGAACTTATTTCAAATTACTTTTGGAAGTTTTTTCAGAGTTCATGCCTTGCTGCAAAGCTATTGTTGCAAGATTATTTACACAAACCACATATCACAAAGCGGATTAACGGAGGACATGCCCACCGCCTCCTTTCCCCATTATTCACCTTCTACAACTTTTCTTTTCGTCTGGCGCTCCAGCAGATCGTGACAGTAACACTGTTTACCTGCCAAAGGTAATGTGTAGCACATGCACCTCTTAAGGCACAAATTCTAATACAACTCGACCCTTAACGGGATTTTCATTTATCTAACACCGTTGTATCCGGCCTAGCACGGCTACATCCATAATGGGATTTGATCCTACACAAAGTAATCCCTTCCTTCAGCACAGCTGTATCCTTTGAATTCTTGTACTGTGTCCCTATCTCTGTTCTAACATGTCTCTACCCCTCATGAACATATAGTAAGGACTGTATCCTCCATGACAAGGTTCGACATCTGTACCCGTGAATAGCTTGTATCCTCCATTCACATGCCTGTATAGCTGAGGAGGTTGAACCCTCGTGTAACACTTTATCCATCACCCTATAGCCGAATCCGAACCCACACACTTGGACCAAGTCGTGTGTCTACCCCAAAGACTTCGTCTGAATTCGATCGAGAGATTTTGCTGATGCAACTTTCTTGTTCTCTTTGCAAAACCTTAGAGAAAATCTGTGTCTCAGGAGAAGATGTGACCTACTTTCGAGGAGATTAAATTACGGGATTTTTGCTTTCCTTGCAGGCGGTTTAACTGTAGTTTCCACCTGTTTCATTCGATTCTGTCTCAGTGACTAGTCTTGTAATTCGTCCTTTGTCACGTCTTCCCTCTCAAACACCCCTTCCCCAAGAAGAAGAAGAAAGGAGAAAGAAAGAAAGAAAGAAAGAAAAGAAAGAAGAAAGAAAACAAAAACAGAAGCAAAACACACTCATAACAGAGAGATGTAGTCATGCATGTGTATCGAGAAACCTGGGCTTGTCATGAACTGCGCATGCGATAGCCAAAACACACAATAACGAAACAAAGTGCGTGTATCCGAGGGCACGCATCAGTAAACAGGCAAGGTTCAGGAGCTTGCTGCAAGAAGATATCAGGGATAGCAATTAGCTCTCTTCCCTCCTTCCAACATCCACGTCCACCCTCCTTTGACTTCCTCTCCTTCTCCTCGGGAAGTTGCATCAAGTTCGAAACCCATGTCAGCGCCGCTCATTATTTCCTTATGTAACACACTGCCTCTACTGCTGGCAATTTTAAAGTACATGTAGCGGGAACTTATATATCGTCACTGAGAAGAATGCCATTAAATATCCAGTTGATTATCGATAAGTTTGCAAGACATCGACTTGACTTCTATGGGATGCGAGAAAGGACAGAGCTGCAAATGGAGAAATCTCACAAGGCGCCATCTTCTGTGCCCCTCGGAATGTTTGAGGTCAAGTCCCTGATTTTTTATCCGATCACCGCCTGTCCCCTGGTGCCGTCTCCTTGCGGTCTCGGTGACTCGTGTTTGAATATATGAATTTTTTAGCTGCGAGAGAGAACTGGTCAGCGAGTGGTTGCCCGCTCTAGGGTCGTCCCCAACGATTCCTCCCTACACACACACTCCATCCTGATCGTCTGCCCGTTCCTGTGATGCTGACAAAGTCACGATGCTCAAGGGTCACGTGGGCACGTGTTGATGTTCTGAGAAATTGTCGTTTGAGACGAATGTCCTGAGTGCTGGCTTGTCCTTTTGTCCACGTTGTCTACTTCCTGCTAGACTTTCTTTTTTCTGCACTTACCTTTTTTTGATTGGTCTTGTATACAAACAGAAATATATTTTCGAATGACAACTCTTACTTCACTATTTCCATTTTTTTCTATTTTCTTATATTTCTGCATATTTGTTCTCCCTATATCAGCTTATCTATCTATCTTTTCCCCACTATCTCTGCTACTGTTTCTACTGTGTTCCTTCCTTTATTCCCTTTCTCTCCATCTTGTAATTACATGCAAATATTTTCTTTCTACATATATGCATGTATACAAGTGTACTTTTATTGCCTATGCACGATAACGCGTATTGTAGTCTTTTGTCCATTGTGTTTTTCGCATGTGCGTGCAAATTATGCTTTTTATACACGTGTCGATTGTGTGTAAACTTCTGGGTTCATGAACGAGCACAAGCGAGTGTATTTAGGGATAAATAAATGTACGTGGTTGTGTTTAGATAGATGTGTGTATATGTGTTGATATATATATTTGAGAGATATATGTTGATATATACATGAGAGAGAGAGAGAGGGTGCGCTCGTGCGTAGGTGCGTGATTATTTTGTGTGCACGATATACTAGCGGCTATTGCGCGTGTAATGACGTCACACAACACGTGATGTAGTCGCAGACAAGACTGTACATCGGTTGGAGACGTCGCATTGTTACTCTCCTCACGCCCTTCCACCCCCGAAAAAAATACCCGAAGAAGAGAATCCCACCTACCCGGTCCACACTTCGCTTCACGTGTGAAGTTGAAAGGTCACTCTGGTCTGAACCCCGCGGTTTCTTCACTAATGTAATTTTCAGGAGCGAATTTGCATATCTTCAGGCGGTGCCCACCGTGCATTCGCGTGACTCCTGTGGATGAATATGGGAGTCTCGTCTTTCTTACCGCTAATTTGAACGAAATAATTGATTGCGTTTGCATGCATGTGAAGAATGGGGACGATGTTTCTGTCATTCATAACATGGACTATTGTGGTCCACTGGACCTTCAGCTGAAGCTTTCAAAGACGTTATATTAAATGTAAACGTACGGACACTTCCATGCCTTTATTAAATTTATTATTTTCATGTACTTTTGTCCTTTTTTTTTTTTGTAAGACCATTATTTCAGATTTTCTTCTTCCAAAACACAACACAGATTACTTCACTTACGTGAATCCTTGTTGTACAGCACACCATCATGTACACAGCTAGTTTACATTTTATACCTCTTCTTATTTTATATCCTCATTTCCAGGTTTTACTCTTCTGTGATGCCTTGTGGGATCGTGAGGTCGGATGGAGGACATCTGCACCGGAAGTACGTAACGTGATAAAGGGACATCACTGAAGCCTTGGGATTTCAGAAGGTGAGCTAAATCTTATTCTTTAGAGTTACCTGTAATAAACGAACACTCTCAAGGCGCACTCAGTTTCTGTCGATCACTTGTTCGATAACTAATGTCTCAGCAGGTAAAGCATTCAAAGACATCTTCATCATGATGCTAATCTGTTTGCATTTGTTCTTTCTATTATGAGATCATAACATTGGCAACTCTACTTATTTCGACTCCCCTCATCTCTCTTCCTTCCCGCGTATTTTCTGCATATTTTTCCTTATTACATTACTTCTCTCTCTCTCTCACACACACTGCGTATGTCCTGGTCAATGTGTTCGTGTATGTCTGTGTGTAGTGTAGTGTTCTTCAAACCTCGCACACCTTGAGAATAACACATCAGGTTATTCAGAATAACACATCACCACTAACTCAGAGCCAAGCAGCTATGGATTCAGCCCTGGAAATGAGCGAGAGAGCAGGGAGCCTCGATTTCGTGACTGTGCTGAGCTTCTAGTGTTCACTACTACTCGCCTGGCGTCTTACTGTCTCCGGTCCTGTCTCCTTGTCTCCCAACCAGTCTCCTTCCCTTCCCGTGCATGTCTCAGCTGAGCCTCGAGAAGCTCTCGCTAAAGTCGAGTTAAAGATAAAGAATATTCCTCGACATACTCTAAGTCCCTGGGAGGCTACTGTGCGAGCTGTTCGTCTTCAGAGCTGCGTGGAAGTTGCCATCATGTCAGTTGTGGCCACTTCATCCCCCTAGACTGTGAGAACACTTCCAGACAGGATCAAACAGTCCTAGACTTGTCAGAACAGCCCTCGACTACAGAGTTGTATTGGAGTGTTTCGAGGTATTTTAGAAGGTTCTCGGAATGGATCTGACAAGGAGCCCTACGCAGACAGGGAGAACTGTTTTGGTCGTTCAGTTAAATCACCGTAATCCCTTTTCTTTCCCGAATGAACGAACAACATGTAAGACCTGCCAGGCGCCAGAACATGGGACATCAGACATGTCCGACAGAACATGGGACATCAGACATGTCCGACAGAACATGGGACATCAGACATGTCCGACAGAACATGGGGCATCAGGCATATCCGAATCCGACAGAACATGTGAACGAATTGTTCTTATGCTGCTTCAAAGAGCTAAGATTTAGATAGTTTTAGGTTGTAGCTTTTATCATCATCATCGTCATCGTCATCATTATCATCACATGCTCCCATTCACGATTCTCCAACGGGTAGGAAGAACAAGAGGAAAAATTGGGGAAAAATCATTAAAAGCACACGCACGCTCTAAGTTACCTTACAGTACCCCACACACCCTTACGTTGACAAGCTCAACCACCCACGGGTAGATAGACACAAAGTTTTGATGTCAGCAACTACATCTGTTGGTGGGAAAGGCAACGTTGATAAAAGCACGGGGTCTGTGAAATTGTAAGGATATTATTAATCGAATTTAATTTGAGCTTATTCGTGATCAATATATATTTTGTGCGTTCATTATATTATATTTATTTGTTTGTTCATTGTTAGCACCTGTCTCAAATGCGCATAAAACGTCACTGTTACATGTGTTCTACAAGAAGTGCTTACGCTGTTCGTAAGCCTTGGAAAGGGGGAGAACTCTTGAACTCTCTTTTTCTTTGCGCCGCCAAGGGAAGGAACTCCCCAAGCACCTTTACGCAGCAGATAATGAAATTTCAAATGACAGAATTCCCTTGCAGAAAACAAACGTAAAGCTCTGGCGACTAAGGGGCGCTGTGGCCCGGCCACCCAGTCTACAATCCTCCCAGCACAGTCACCACGGGTTCCTCACCCATCCTCTCCCCCCACCACCCACCCGTCCCACGTCCACGACGTCGTCTCCATCAACTCCTTGCCAGCGTTTCCCTTTGCTCAAAAACGAGGATTGAGAAGTCCGTGGAAGAGCTGCAGGTGATCTCCTGACGGTGTGAGCTGTCAGGCCAGAGCAACGTGACCGCTTGGTCCCCCCCAGTGGAAAGCAATTGAAGTGTTTAGCGCCGAGCGGCTGCCAATTTGGCCCGGTCATGTCCTCCATATCCAGTGAGACTGTCCGCGTTCCTGCGAGATTGTGTCGCAGAGTGGCCCAAAGTCAGACAGAGCGCCTGCCATTGCTCATCAGCCCTTCACTCTGTCTGCTGGGAGGCCGCAAATCTGGCCGACACCGTTCAGGCGACGTCTGATGCTGCAGACGACAGTTTTAAAAACAATCGCTTAGTGATAAATCATCGTTTAATGGTTCCAAATACCGCGCTTTTCTGTTGGTTTGGCATCCTTGCCGACGGTGGGAGGGAGGGTGGCTGGAGAAGGGGTGCCATCTGTGTCTTTGTGCATGAGATAGATGATGAAAAGTGACAGTGTAAGCGTGTCTTTTGAGGATTATTAAAAAACATTTTTAAAGTAAGTAAGCAAACACAAACATTTTACACCCTCTCTCCATCTCTCACATATCAGTACACAGTTCCACGCATAGCTCAGTACTCCCTCGGGGTCTCTCTCATTCCATCTCTCCCCAATCCTGGCTATGTGAAAAATATTCCAGACTCAGGTCAGCTTGTGAACAACATACCACACTTTCGTCCCTATGCGCACACAGGGATAGATAAGAAAGCACACATGCCACACACAAACACACTCACATACATATACACTTTTTTTAAATCCTTTCTCTTTCTATCTCGGATTGTTGCTATTTGTTTGGCTGGTTGAAATATTGAGTTGTTTAGTGAAGCTGTATAATTGGGGGAAGGATGTATTGTAAAGTATGGTAAGATTGGTTCCAGCCACCTTATGTTTGTTTTGCTGGCGAATGGTCGTGAGGACGTTTTTTAAGATGTAATAATTGTTATATATAGTGTTTGAACTTTAGGGTGATCCTGTATGAGTAGGGGCTTGTGTGTGTGGAGTATTCTAAATGAAGTATTTTGACATGTGTATGTGTATTTATGTAATGAGTGATAGCTACATGTTTTATATGTCGAGTATAACTTGCAATTTTTTTTCTTTTTAAAGACGTTGTGTAGTTACTTCGACAGATGCTCGACAATAACAATAACGAATCAATCAATCTCTCAAATCTCTTCTCAACTACGGAAAACCGTTTGGTTATAAGCATCATCGTGTTCGACAATCTTTGTGAAAGATGCGAAAATATAACATGTTGAAGTGACAGCCACAGCCGCAGCATCACCAACAATAACAACAACAGACACAACAGCCTCTCTTACATCATGCACGAACGTGAAGACGACCGGAGGACGTGGTCTACTACTACGCCCCATTACCCTTCAGCAAGTCGTGCCTGTCAGTCAAGCAGGCGAGGGGCGGGGCCCACACCGCCTTTTCACGCGCTGCCATCTGCGCATGCTCGCACGCACATGCAGCACCAAGGCGACGCACGCGGCCATGACTAGCGTGCCCGGCACCGGCACACAACCCCGAGTGAAAATGAGCAACTAAAATGTTTTAGCCGAGCTGCGCAAACCCTCGCCGTCTCCCGAGTCCAGAAAGTGTGAATACGGGCTGAGCCCATGATTAGGAAAATAAGCGTGTAACAACATGGCGGTTACATTTGCTGCCACCATCGCGGCTGCTGCAGCTGCTGCCGGTGCTCCTCATGCTGCAGTACGTCTGCCACTCTTGCCACAGTATCCAGCACCTGAAAAAAATAAAACATTGCCGAGGTGCTGTTTTATTCTCTTTGGTTTTCCAAACCTTGTTTCTGTCCTCTTTTATTATTATTTTATTATTATTATTTTTATTATTGTTATTGACTTATATCTTGAGATCCAAGGGTGTGTGAATGGACTTTATGTCCTTACATGGATTAGTGGACAGACAGATAAGCGGGACATGCACCTACATGCGTGAAAACATTTTTATACCATTATTTTTACTTTTGTGGTAAGAGAGGGTCTTCATGCTGCTTTTAATATATCTAAACTTCTTTTGTGTTTAGTTATGTCTGTTTGATTTTTGATTGTTTGATTTTGGCTTTTGTTATTTACTTAGTTTTTACTTTTCACAAACATTGAGTAAATTATCCAGTTATTCCACATTTTGAAGACTGTTTACTTTTATAACATGAATATTTTGGATTATGCCTGCCTGAGTTGTGGCTCGTGAACTTTTGTGATTTGCATAATGGACGTCTGTGCACAAAACTTTTTGTTTGTGTGTGTGTTCGCGCTTGCGTGCGGTTTGTGTTAGAGTTAATTTTTAACCATTTGTAATGTTTGGGCTATTATTGCCAGGCCTGGACTCTGCCGGTGAATTTTCTAGGGTTGTAGGGTAAAGGTAATGGACGAAGAACTATTCACTGAATTATGTTATGTTTGCGTGCTTGTGGACTGGTACATAGCATTCATACAAACACATACTCAGACACGTACGCATACACACATACACATGTGCGCGTGTGAATATCATACACACAAATTTACACACGCACGCACATACATAAAACATTCACTGTTTAAGGGTATGGATTAATAGAGGCAGTACATCGTTGTTAATCAGCTACCATTCGCCCCTCAGCTAACATCACAGCATGTCACACATGTCACAACGACTCAACGATTTTACTGTTCGCATGTTAGCGTGAGATAGTTGTTGTGTCGGTATGTGATGCATGGTTTATGAACTACACAACTTTTAAGCGAGGTTTTAACTGAAGACCTAGTCAACACTTGTGACTGCTGTTTTCAAAAGTAGGTTATGGTGTTGGTGTTACTAACGGCTTTCTCATTCCTTGACATACTTATTACTGACAACAGATGCTCTTCTTAATATCTCTCTACAAGAATGGTAAAATGTCTATAACAAAAAGGATTTTTTATTAAACAATAAATAATAATTATAATTATTAATGGAGGATTAATTTGTTCGTAAAAACTTTGCTATTTTACAATCAGTCTTCAAAGCAGGTAGTCTTGTTCAAGTATGAAGGGACTTGATCAAGCTGTTACTGCTGCTGCAGTAACGTCTGTAGATCGCATTTTGTTGTCCTTGTTCAGTTATGTTTAAAAGTCACGTGTGAAATGCATGGTCCGACGCCTGCAGCACATCCTGCGTTGTGAGAGAGATGATCGCAGCAGAGCGCCGAGCGTGACCGACAGACACCAGCTCGGTGCCCCGTGTGCATGGGGTCAGGAAGAGTCTGCCTTGAATACGTTTACCTAGATTTAGTGTGTCATGTCCGTGACGCGGCGTCTTGCGGGAGGACGTCTGCAACGAGCATCAGAAGCGTTTTCAATACGACGGCCGTGGTGATCGCACCATCAGTCGTTGGAGCGGGTTGACTGTATGGCAGCACTGCTACATGCTTGGCTACATCTGGTTGGCATGTGTTTGGATATTACTGTTTGAGTCCTGCGTTTACCTGTACAGAGAAAGTTTGTCTGAAACATTTGCCAACGATTCTTATTGTCAGTTTTTAAACACGAAAATTTTCTTCTTTTTTGAATACAAAGATTAGCCGATGGTGAGGGAATGCAAGGCTTGATTCCCTGATGAAAATATTTACTTTGGAACTGGTGAATTTTTATTTGATTTTTAAAATGTCAATTCTTCACTAATCTGTATCAGGACATTATCACTTTTAATTAATAATTATTTTATTCTGTGGAACATTTTAGTTTTGTAATTTGAAATATTTCTTCAGTAGTCTTTTGTACGCTCAACATTTTTGAACAACTTGTCTTTTATCATGCTATTTCGGCGTTCGTATTTATTTATGTTTGTACTTTTTTGATTTATTCGTTGTGAACAATGTGTTTGTGCGTTTTCTTCGCATTTGGTAGATTTGTTCGTTGCTTTAGTTCATTGTTAATTAGTTTACATTTTACCAATTTAATGATTGTTTTGTATTGTTTTCCTTTTCTTGCAATGTTTTTTTGTTTGTTCATTGAAGCTTATGTATTTATGTGTACATTTAACAAAAAATTTCGAATGGTAAGGGGAAGCGTGCCTGTCACTAATCTCATTACATTTGCCTGATGCAATCAGACAGTTCCACCGGTCGTCCACACTTTCAGCGTAACGAAAACGCACTCGCCTCCAAAAAAGGTGGGCCGTGCATAATGGCGAGCCCATCACGTATGCACCATCTCGCGAATAGCTATCGATTAGCTTCGATCACGAAGGCAGCCGACACGCCAACAGACCATTTCTTTTGTTCTTCTTCCTTGTAGACGTCCATGCCAAGCGGACAAAGGCTGTGACAGGACACTGTGCTGGTGTCGGATGGTACGAAGCCCATAAGCCACAACATTTCCAAACAGGCATTTATTTTATGCCTTTAAAGACTAACCTGTCCCATATGAAATTAAACTGAAAGTTGCCGACAAGTGAACAAAGCATAGGGCTGTCATTAGTTTGTAGCAAAAAACCCCCAAAGCCCTGTAAATTTTTATTTTTTTTAAAGAGAAGAAAACACTCCTAAATGACTCACTGAAGTCCGCAGCCCGGTGAGAGCTTGCATATGATATTAGGTGCAATATGTGCCTATTTGTAAGAACAAAATCCAAGGGGAGAACCTCACGAACTGCACAGTTTTTCACTCACATTTTGGGAATCAGCATTTTAGAGTAAGTGAAACTAATCATTTGATAATAAAAATACATCCCATTTAGCCTGTGAAATCAATAAAGATTTTTCTCTTTTTATTTTTGAATAGACATTCAAATTCGTCGTCAGCGCAACAAAAAAAAAAAAAAACCCAATAAAAATCATTTTATAATCATTATTCATTATCCATAATTCATTAAGCAATGTTATCAAGCGATAAGCAAAATACTCGAACAACGGCCGTTGCAAAATACCCATCGGTAAGAAAAAAACAAAAAACTGCACTGAAATGCATTCAGAGAATTAAATTAAAAGCTAAATTATTCCATGCCTGCTGGATATTGTGATCATTTTTAATATTCCCTGTTCATTTAAATGACCAATAAAATTTATGTCCGAGCATAAATTGTTAAAAATTAGTTTGAAGCTGTGGGCACAGGGAGGGAGGATTGAGACGAGAGCTGCGGTCCTCGCCGTGAACGCCAATGCACAGAGTTAATCAGACCAGGGGGACGATGTCCTCAGCTCAGGTAATGGAGATAAGTGCTGATAGCACCAGGGTGGCCTGCAAGGCTTTTTGCACGGCCGAGGGATCAGCCAGTGTTAACACGAGTTGCGGCAGTTCTCAGGCGTCAGGCGATGGCCGCCAGCCACCAACCGCTTGGTACAACCAGGCTTCTGGACATCCTGAGCTTAGCCCCAAGCTTTCCTTTGTCTTCACTTCAGCACTTACTCTCTCCTAAAATCTTCCGTCTGTTGTTGCCTTTTATTGTCTGTATTTGTTTATTGTTAGGCCTGTCTCCATATTTTGTCTTTAGTGTGTCTCTCTGTCGTTAGGGTTGTCTTGTCTGTTGGTTGTATTTAGGTCTGTCTGTCTGTGTTGATTTGTGTGATTCTTCTTTTGTTTCCTTCCATTTCTGTCGGAGTGTCTGTTTGTCTCTCTGTTCTTCCATCTCACATCTTCCACAGTGCCTTGAATTGTTTTCATGAGATTATTCCCCTTTACAGCTCTTCTTAACTAAATGTTATTCTCCAGAACCGAATTATTTTCAAGGAAGCAATTTCTCTTCGTCATAAACGTACGCGTGTGTGTACATGCTCACACACCAATAAAATACATCTATACACACTGTCTACATTCTTCTAATTGTTCGTACTGCTAATATTATTGGTCTGTGTTGTAGTCCTACATAGCCATTAGTAACTCTGGTGTTAAGAATGTCAGTTTTTTGGTGTTGTTTATTTTTGTACCATACCATACTTAAACTCCTAGAAAATCCCAGAAAATTACCATTACATTCCTTCATTACCTAGAAGGTTGCGTGATTCACAAAAGTATGCAGAAATTGTGCATGAGGCGGTTGATGGATAAGAGTTCCCAGAAAAGACATTAAACGATGACAGACTTTTTAAAACTATGAAAGTTTTCTCAACATCAGACGGGTAAAGGATTCATTAAATGCTAAGTTCATGCCACCACTACTCTCTTGTTATTCTCTTTTTCTTGCTCTCTCTCTCCCTCCCCTCTCTCTCTCCCTCTCTCGATTATGTATTCTCACGAAATAGCTTGAAAAGTCTTCTTTTGTCACACTATGCTCGATCACGAAACTGGCATTTTGAAAGTGCATTTCCTCACCGGCATCCACAGTTAATATTTTAAAAAGAAAGTTCTTCTTCTTAGTCTTCTTCTTCTTGTTATTATTATTATTTGATAGGCATCTTTTCGGCTCACGACACAACAAGGTTTATTCCTCAGCTTAATGACTACTCTTAGAATCGTCATGCAAATTGTTTGCCCACAGGAAATCGTCGCATGCAAATGGCAGAGTTTTAGCATTTTAAAGACATTGGTTGCCGGCGCATTGGGGATGTACATCACAGAATATAACATGTAAACACGAAAGAGAGCTTAGAGTGGACTAAGTCCGACCAGGGAGGCAACAGCTTAGCGCAGTGATGGAGAGTCCGATTCCAGAGTAACATAGAGTGACATCCAACACACACCTATTACTTATGTACAACTTACAACAATTTACACTCCATTCTCACATTCCCCCGACTAGATATACAGTAAGAGAGAAAAGAAATGTTTTCCACATTCATTCTCTCTTTCACTCTCTCTCTCTCATATACAGACTAGAGCTTGGGGAGACAAAAGTAGACTTGCTTGCACGGATAGTCTCTCTTATTCGTTCAGTCATTCACACACTCACATACTAAGATATTTTTTCCATTTTTTGTTCTCTCCCTCTCTCTCACACACACTGTCAGCTCGCACCTCGCCCGCGCAACACCTCTCCACTTCACTCCCTCCCTCCATCAGTCCACCCCCATCATGCGCGGCGCGGGGCCCGGGTATCGACCCATCAAGTGGCAGCAAGAGGAGGCAGTGGAAGGTCAGCTCGCGATGGACGTATCTTCGATTTCCTGAGAAGTTGTGGCCGCCCCAGCAGATCGCTGATGCCACAGTCTTGTCAGACCCCGCCGTGCACAATATCCGATAAAAATTGGAAATAAATCTTCCCTCTACGCCGGCGATCACAGCGGCGCTTTATCTCTATAATAAGCCATACATCAGCAGTTGCAGCCGGTGCTGGGGGCAATTAGTTCCCCTGAACCCTTATGGCCCGAAAAGTTAGCGCGCGATAAAGGAGGAGGCGAGGCCACGGTCCCTGGCGGAGTGTAACACCACAGTGTTATCTCTTCTTGATGGGAAATGTGCACCGCCTTCTCCATGCTGGACATTTTTGGGGTTTCCAGAAGCTTTAAGTACTAAGTGACAAGAAAATGGTGTTCGCCGTGTGGCTGCCGTTAAAGCTCTACCATGCGCACTATTTTTTGTTTTGTTTGGTAATGATTAGGGTAAAGTTCAGTGCAAGAAAGTATTTTGGAGGAGGGTGATGTCATGTGACTACACACAACAAATTTTGTCCGCAGCATAAATTAAATACAATTTAACATAACGCAACATAATGTAACATGGATTAAATTATATATATTAACATATTGCAGTGGAGACAAACATACCTTCCGGCCCTCCTACATTCAAAAGATTTTTGTTTCATAATTTGTTAATATTATCAGTGTTAACAAAAAGTCTAAAAACAGACCACATGCATAAAACAAAAGCTTGAGTCTGAAAGCACAGTTGCATTTTTCTTTCGTCGTTTTTGTTGCTCCTTCACATACTCATGGATGCGCAAGCTCATGTACACTCTCTCTCTTACACACACACGCATCCCCTCTCCCTCACACACACACATAAAGGTGTGAACATAACCTACTCAGGCA
This sequence comes from Pomacea canaliculata, assembly GCF_003073045.1. Lineage (NCBI taxonomy): Eukaryota > Metazoa > Mollusca > Gastropoda > Architaenioglossa > Ampullariidae > Pomacea > Pomacea canaliculata. The sequence continues at coordinate 12,664,927 of NC_037595.1, forward strand.
CATAAAATGACAGACAGACCACTCCCAAGAAAAGAGAGAAATATTTATTGTATACTTACCTTAGAATTATGACCTTTGGCAGTAGTCGTTGCCACTTTTTATGCTTTTTGAGGAGATAGCCATCTGTAATGCCCAACCCTGAGACCCAGCGGCACTAGCATCGTATTCGTCAACGCTGTGGGCATCAACGAGTCGAGATGAAATCAGTCTGCTTAATATTTGTATGCGGGTGGCTATGCGCAGTTTCGAAAAGAAGTGCTCATCAAGTTATCTCGAAGATTTTAGCTTGTAAAACAGAATAAGTTACACACCAGATACATTCAGATACATACACTGAGATACATTCAGCCTGTGAACTTTCAGTCATAAATGTCCTGGCATGTTGGAAGATTTTTTAACTGCTTTTGTTTTCTTGACTTACTCTATTTAAACATACTCTAACATCCATTGACCCTTAAGGGAAAAAGACGAATACAATTCTGATGTCCTGAAGACTACCTCCATCAAAAAAATTGCGAACAGTCATGACAAAGGAAGAAAAAAGCAGAAAGAGAGTGTGCAAAAAATCCTGCCTGCAGTTATAATTCAATATGTAACTTAATCTGCTATGCAGCTTTATAAATGCTTCTTCTTTTCTTTTGTTTGTAGACAATTCTCTTTCCGACACTTTCCCAGTAAGACATCTTTATTTTCCGTTTATGCACGGCATTGTCTGGATTTTCTGCATTGTCTACACTTGTAGACGTGCTGGATCGGAACCAAACTCGCCAATAAACAATTCAGTTCTGTGACAGTACCCATTCTCACTGGACTCCACTCCCTGCCTGTGCATAGTACCCGCCTGTACCACAGTCACCCTGCCCGCTGGGCAGACAATTCTGCAGAAGCACCAGGCACAATAAAGATCAGGCTGTAGGGGGAAGGGAGGCTATTATTGCCCACTCGTTTTGCCCCTCAATGGTTGCCTCTCATATTTGCGCGGGCAGTATTTCATCTTCATGATGTGCCCCTGGCCTCCTCTGGGGACTACTTACACACTCCTTCCCTTCACCCCCCAGCCCACGTCCCCCTCGCCTTTTGCAGCCTGCATCCTTCCATTGCGTCCTGCAGACCGCCTGAAGGCTCGAAGACCTTTCTACCCTAGTAGCGGGTTCACATGAGTGAAGACACTTCTTAACCATCGACCAATGTTTAGTAAATATTTTGCATAAGGATTACATAAAATCTTTGCCATAGTTGGTCCAAATATTCGTCACCATTTGTCCTTGTCGAGGATAGCCTTAAAACTTCATTAATCCGCTTCGTTAACTCGATCTGCGTGATATGCAGTCGTTACAATTATCTATGTGCGGGGTAGATGTTACAAATGTCCACGTGTGATACACATGTCACGGTGTAACTGATGTTACAATTCGTTTCATCCCCTAACTGGCGGCAGTACTAGTCGTGTGGGGATCTGATGGAGAGCAGCAGAGGTGAACACGCCAGCAGGACCGGTCTTGCACCCGTATGAGAAGGTCCCCCAGAGAACAGCCGGTCCACTCCTTCCCGTTAGTCACCTAGCTTTTATTGTTCGCCACGGTGTCAACCGCCTTCAACGTAACCTGAGAAGACCGTCTTCGGGTGACATGACCGAATCAGTTTCTGCTACTTGATGGTAGCGATCAGAGATTCCTGGGGACCCACCAGGCAGGTGACCAGGCTGCGTGCAAAGTCGTTTGTCTTTTGATTCCTGTAGGAAATCCGGAGGATTCTCCTGAAGCACTTCATCTCAAACTCATCACTTTTGTTCTTCGACATTGATCCTTGTCTCACACCCGTACAGCATGACTGGCAGACGAGAGACTTGTAGAGGTGACAGGTGTGTAAAGCAGGCATTACAATTATCCATGCGTGATGCAGAGCTCACCGATATAAAGATGTCCATGTGGCAGTAGGCAGTGGTTGCAGAAAAATCCTTCACCTTCAGAAGGTACATTTCAGGAATGACCTGTAGGACAAAACGACTAACAACATCCATAGTTTATTCCTTCCTGGAGGTACTGCCAGACATCACACACATTCCCGTTGCGTCGCATGCGATCTGAATTCTTTCAGAATGAAAAAATATGATTCACTGGGGAAAAAAAAAGAGAAATAAGAAAATATAACCTTATGGTTTTAGTAAAGGCGACTAAGTATACAGCTAATGCTTTACAATTCGGCTACGGGCTTCCTACAACTTTTGAGGGACAAAAAAGAGAACCAGAAGAATTCTGTCCTTCACACCCAAGGTCCTCACACAATCTCTCAGCGTCTCCGACACAGTCCCCGGGTAAAACACAAAAGACTTCTAAAAATTTAATTAAATCCGAAAACCATTCCCCTTTAAAACGACCATTAAAACCCATATACCTTCGCCTGACGTTCAGATAGAAGTGCAAACGGGTGGACCGAATTACCGGGTAGATTGCTCGGGTGCGTGAACTGGGTTTTAAGCGAGCTGCTCCAACAAGAAAAGTAAGATAAATTAAAAAAAAAAAGAAAGAAAATAACAGTATTAACCTGCTACAGAAGAAGAATCTCCCGACATATTTCTGCCTACTAAACGGGTCGCAGTTCTTCGGTATCCAAAAAACCCCGTACAATAAAGTGTTTAGAGGGTTTAAGTAGGTGCTGATAGGGGCACAGGTTGGAGTATACGTTTCAAATGGTGTCATCGATGGCGGTAGGTGACTTGGCACGAGTGGCCCGCCGTCATTGTGCCGGGTGTGACACCCGATTCCTGGCCGGTGCAGTGGCAACAATAACGAGGGGGCCTGACGCCTGCTTTATGCAGACAGGCGCTGGGAGCGCGTGGTTGGATCGGACTATCATATTTCGTGGGTAGCAGCACCGCTGTGATGTATGGGCGCCATTTTGGGGACACCGATTAACAATTATGCATGCTTTCAGGGGGAACACAGCTTTAAAAGAAGCGAGAGGTGGAAACTTCAGGATTTCCAAATACTGGAAACAAAAATAGAAAAAAGGCATTAAAAAGGTTGTGGGAACCAATAAACTTTCTCGTTCTCAAAAGTATGATAGCACACACTTGACAGAACGAAAAAAAATGGCTGGTAACGAAAAAGAAAAGTTTGAAGTAGTCTTGCCTTGTTCGCCTGAGGTCTTTCTCTCTAGCTTGTCTCTTTTCTTTCTCTCTTTATTTGAACCTGTTTTTAGTTTTTGTTCCTCTCTTCCTCTCTTTCATACTCTCACGCGCACACATAAACTGAAAATTGTAATACACTTAGATATCTTTCTATGCATTCGTTTCTCCTTTACTACTATTCAAGCAGAGCATCAGCAACAACACATGACAACCAATGGTTGTTTCTTCACTTAAGTAACACCAATCTACTAGACCACAATAAAAATAAATAAACAATAAATGATAAAGTGATATGAAACGAACTCAGTACTGGAGAATGTACAACGTACACAGAGAAAGAGGACAAATAATTATAAAAAAAAAATATGCATTTGATCTAGCGGCAGGACAGAGAGAGAGAGAAAAGAGAGATAAAGCGGAGTCCTAAAGCTGGGTGTTGTACTTCCTTTTCATGGGCCCGGCGCCCGCCGACATGTTATGACCGATTAAACGGCAGAGTTATAGCCCCTGATGAGAATGAAAACGGGCTTAAGGCCAAAGTGGTTTATATCATACTTAACGGGCGAGCTTCAACTAAAAGAAAGATAAACTCCTTTAGGGTAGGTTTCTCTAACATCAGAAATATAGCCTACGTTTTCATCTCTTTTTTTTTTCTCTCCCTTAGAGAAGCTAGTCGTGCGAACGAACTTTGTGACTGTATTGAAAAGATTTTTGTTCCCCGCCAAAATGAATTCACTTTGGCTTGAAGTTAAGTCGTAAAAAAAAAAAAAGCTCCAGAAAAAAGATTCAAAGGAAAATAAGGAAAGGCGGAGCGACTGCTGCACATTTTTATGTCGCTGTTGACATGGAGTTGTCCTTATGGTTACCACATGACTCATGAACTACATCATTAAGTTTCCATTGTTCTCACCAAGCGAATGTACCAGCACACCTGGGAATCTTCATGACAAAAAAGAAGAGTATCCTTCAAAAATATGTGATTAGTGGACAGTAATGTGTACCGACACCTTTAAAGGAGTTGTTTATTCATTAATGTTTATAGCAGCTTAACAATAGAGAAGGAGCTTAAAGAATTATTTCGAAGAGGAAATATTAAAATATTATTAATATAATAAAGAAGTATACTCTTATATGTTTCAATACATCCTTTTCGTATTCGTTCACGCTTTTTTTTTCGTTTGAAGTACTTATCATATAAAGTTTCTATATTTTTATCTTAGTGATTGTAGCATTGTCCACTTTTTCCACCGATGTGTTCTTTAAACCCTTCAATCTATCAACCTCTCTCTTATCATTTTTATTACTCTGCTGCTGTTACTAAATATACACAAGGACGGATGCACACACATACACACACATGCACACACGGGCGAACACACACACAATATAGACACCGAAGCACGCACTCCCTTGCGTGCGCGCGCCCCCTGGCTGCAAGCATCACACACAAGCATGTCCACGTGTCTGCAGGTATCTCTCTCAGTCTGCCACTAGTGTTGTGTTAGGAGCAGGCAGCGGAGGAATAACATGGCCATTCACTCCCAGTCAGCTGTCGGCGAGGTTTGCACACTTGCCACACCTTTCCGCCCTCCGCACGTGCGCTGCTCACAGTTGTCAGGCGCGTGATTTTTACCTGCTGGCTGTGTGAGCGCGCGTGCTTGCTCACCTGTTTAGATTGCGTGCTGCTGTACTTTCTCTCTCCCTTGCTTTTTTGTATGTTTATTTTTTCAGCGCCTTGCTACACGAGTCTTTCATTTCACTCCAAAGCATGAAGCTACAGCCAAAGCTCACAAGATTTAAAAAAAGGAATTTAAGTAAATAAGAGGAGGATACTGTCTTGGTGTGTGCAGTCACTGGTTTAAGGTGATATAATTGTCTGGGACTGAAGGTCCTGGTCCTGTGTGGGTTCGTTTCTTGATTTAAGCATCCTTGAAAAGCAGAGGGAGGAGGCGGTGTTGATACATATCTCCAGCTGTAGCTGTGACAAAGGACCACTACCAATCAACTTCTTGAAGTCTTTCCTTGGTCTTTCCTTTGTAAATGTGTCGGCCCTCGTTTTTCTGTCGACGAAGTAGCAGTAACCATCTCAAAATGGCGGCGAAATCTCATAACTTCCCCTCCCAGGCTTATGAGCTTCTGTTTTACACCGTCCTATATTCCCTGTCGAAATATCACGCGACGAGATGAAAAGAAGCTTTTAAACTGACCAACCAGGAAACTTAATCTCTCTTATTGACTGGTCACAGTCTTGGGAGTAATCTCCCCTTAGTAGTTTAAAATTGTACCCCACCTACCCTTTGCATTCCCTCTCCGGTTTTTACCAGCAGCCATTAACTTCTTTTCTTCGAGTCGCATAAATCAGGGGACTACTTCCCCTGACCTGACTGAACAGTGTCTGCGCATGCGCAGAAGACGGGAGGAAGCGGATGGCTATGACTTGCCAAGCAGTCACCGAAATAATGCAAATGATTGACGGATTTACGAGGGGGTCATAAAACAAGCTAGCCACAGCCTGTCCCGCGCATAAAGATTTTCCCCACGTTGGCGAAACGGCGTGCGATCCGAGTTGCTTTTGATTCCTGACACTGGCCAGCGCATTGGTGTGTGGGATAGGATGAGGCAATGCCGCCATCTTACCATCATCTTACCACTGAGAGACGAGATCTGAAGCGTTTGGTAGTAACGGACTTCGCAAGAGATATTTTCAATGACGTCAGACATCACGTGGGTAGCTCGAAAGGGTGGCGGCATCACGAAACAGCCTCTTGGTAGCCCTCGTGTCTTCAATGTGTGATGACATGCGTGTAGAACGTGAATTCGAGTGTTTTCACAAATCTGTCCTCCTCCCCCATCTCATCCACATTAAAAAAATCACTACTCTCATAAGTTTCTGGAAGTCGAGGCATAAAATATCATCGCTCAGGAGGAAAGGTGAGGCATTTTATTTGACAACAGCGGGCCACTGAAAGCCACGCCATCTACCGAGACAGCAGCACCACATGCACTCTCAGCTATATCGTCTCACCTGGCGTCCGTAAAGAGAACTATAAAACGAGAAATGTATAAAAAATGGGGAACCTTTGAGAATTCGAGCGCGCAGGAGCGTGGAGGGTCTGTATGTGAGTGCGCAGGAGCGTGGACGGTCTGAAAGTGAGTGGGGAATGGGGCCCCGACTTTTTTCCCTTTTGTGTAAATTATGCTTGTTTGTGTTCATTGTTGGTCTCAACAAACATGCATCAGGGGAGCTGAACGCCACGTGTACGTCGGATGAAATTATGAATAGGTTGCACGTGCAGATAGTGTGTGTGTGTTACATAGGCACGTACAGTTTTTGCCATGTTACTCTGGTATGTATTTGAATCGTAGCGCTTATGTACACAATTGTATGTGAGAATCGTAAGTACCATATATTAAACTACACATGAGCTTTACTCATAAACACAGTTTTACCGCTGGAACATGTTATATTGTTGGTTTATGGGAGGTATGTAAGTTTACCGCTTACAGAATACCACACAAAAGAGCTGTGCCCGTGCTTTTTTCAATTTTTTTTTTATCTTGTAATTTTTCATTGTATTTTTTCATTCTTACCACTTTTTTAAAAATATGAGTAATGAGTTGCTGCTGTTGATGTAAAAGTTCTTTGATCTTTTCCTGTTATCCTTTTATTAATAATTTATAATTTGTAATGTCAATTTGAACCATTAAAATTAACCAGCACATTTCAAGAAAACTCTGTATTGTATTAACAACGCAAAAATACGTTGTTTTGTCTTCGTTTGTTGTAGTTTTTGGCAAGTGAGGTCTGTGAAAAGTTTGACACTCAGAATGAGAACCATAGACATAAGATGCATAGTGTCTTTTCACAAGATGAGTATGAGGACAGCAGAACTATCAAAATTAATATTGTAATATTATGATAATTTTATTTTTATAAAACAAAAATCTAGAGAGGTGTTGTTACCAGCAACAAGTAATTTACTGCCCTAAAATTAGTCAACACTGCAGAAGGTATATGAGTAAATTAGTCATCGGAATCTCAACTGACACTTATTCGAAAATGTAAGTGATTTACCTTTCATGTAAGTTTGGTATTTGAGCATTTTTTTAAAAATTGGTGATTTCATTCACAAACTGTAAATAAAAATGAATTGTTCTGGGGAGAGATTAAAGAAACTTTCTTCTATTTTCCTCAGACTTAAAATGTTTGTGAGGATAAGTTGTTGTGTGGTAGAGACGCACCTCTTACAACGGCCGTGGATTGGCTGCTTTTGCCGAGAGATAGACACGCATTGCGATCGTCATGGCAAGGTCTAAAAATAGACCTCTCGCGCACCTAGGAAGCTCCGCCCATCGCCGCGTACATGGTCAGGTGACCACAGGCTTCAAAGCCGTGTGCCGCGCGCATGTAAATTTCTTGATTGGGAGAAGAGTGGCAGCTAAAGTGAACTTGGCAAGAAGTGGCGGGGGATCAGGGAGGGGAGGGATGGATGGAGAGAGAGACTGAAACATAGAAAAGAGCAGAACAGTGTGAGGGAGAGAATGAAGAAATATGGAGAAACATTTAAACACAATTTTTCGTTCTTTCACGAAGAGAAGGTGGGGAGAAACAAGACAGTAAAGTGAAAGGAGTAAACACGAGAGAAGAAACAAGACAGAGAAATATAAAAGGTTTAAAATTGAGAGCAACAGAAAAAAAGAACATACAAATAAAGAGGATGGAATACACTGAGAGAGGGAATGGTAGCCTTGACGACGCAGACCGATATTTTCACGCTTGATTTCATTGTCTATCAGAGCATATCGAGCATGACATAGACAGGTACAATGCCGCCAATTACTGGGTGTGTGTACTGGGGGGAGGCTACGTGTCAGGAACTCATTAGACAGATTTGCACTTTCATTACCAGACTATGGTACTTGCGGTGTTTACTTTGTCGACTTTCAGCTTCACTTACACCCTATGCAAATGAGACTCCACTGTGGCGATCTGACTGATCCATTTATTAGGTGCTTTGATGGAAAATGTAAATCAATTAAATCATACTATAAAACAATCTATTAAAAAATCTGGTTTGCTATTTTTGTGGGAGGAGAGAGAGGAGGGACAGTAAGATGAACATTTGCCCATAAGAGCCACGCCCACTATGTTACTATGTGGTTATCAGATTCGTTTCACATAAAACCTTATAAATAAAATGGTTTCTGATGTCGTCATACCGATAACTGTAGACTCAAGAAATGTGGCCTTCTCTTGAAAAAGCAAATAAATTTTGTGATATTTTTCGCTTAGATGCAATGTGAAATAGATAAGTACCTTGCATCAATTTGACTCTTTTTAATCTTTCTTAATACAGAATTTGGCATCGTGTGTCTTTTTATAGACAAGCAAAGACTCACCTTGGCCAGAGTGCTAAAACTTCTGTGTCGGCTACCCTGATGACATCTTCCCCTATCTCTCTCAACATTTAAATGCACAGTTTTTCCAGTTTATTGCACTCCACGTGTATCAATTCCACATTTCCTTATTCTTTACAGGTACAACCTGTGGAGAATATCAAGAGATTAAAAAAGGTCGACAAAAGCCATTTGAAAATGTGAATAATTTCGTCATTTTGTACACATTGACTAGTCTGTATGTCTGCTTGTCTCGTCTCATGCTTCTCTCTCTCTCATACATCTTTTTTCTCTCCCCCTACTCCGTTTACCCTCCCTTTCTCCCCCCCAAGCCCCCTGCTCGTTGTATTCGCCCTCACGCTCGTGATTCACAAGGAGTCTGACGTCGAATGTGTCAGAGTAATTAGCCGCCATACTCGCGTTTTTCTCAGGCTTTGGCGGCCAGCCTTAGCTTTCTCTAATCCAAACAACCTGCTTAACCTCTGACCTGCCGCTCGCGCAAGGGCAGGTGGTGCAGCGCGAGTGCGTCCCGTGCACTGTGACTGGCACGTGTGAGTTTGATCCTGAAGCCCGAGACTCGTCTTGAGTGGGTTCCCACTCTTGCCAGCTCCCGCTATCGGTGCTGCCTTGGTTAGCTGGCAACTTGGTTAGCTGACAGCTTGGTTAGCTAGGTACTTGGTTAGCTGACAGCTTGGTTAGCTGACAACTTGGTTAGCTGACACCTTGGTTAGCTGACAGCTTCGTTAGCTGACAACTTGGTTAGCTGACAGCTTGGTTAGCTAACAACTTGGTTAGCTGACAGCTTGGTTAGCTGACAACTTGGTTAGCTGACAAGTCAGTCCTGCACATGTAGCGTGCGATTAGTTTCAGTTGGTCACGTTGGTTTTGGTCACGTGACTGGAGTACCTCATTAGCATATGGTCGAACATCACGTTAGTGACGTCAGAAGGACACGTGTGCCTTTCTAATATTTTTTACTATTGTTATATTGCATTTTTCAAATCATCATCATCGTCTGTTAGTGTTACTGTTCCCTGTTTATCGTTATCATTGCTGTTGTCAGGGAGACGACAGTTTTGAACGTGTGTTCCGTCCTGTGGACATCAGTCTCAGATACTGTCCAAATCATAGACGATTGAGTTGTAAACTGAGGAAGGAAATAGACAAAGAAACACTGAAGGAAAGAAAAAAAAGGGCGGAAGAAGAAAAGTAGAGAGGGTGAGCGAGTGGTGAAGAGGTCTTGCAGTAGCCAGATATCAGCCGCGAATGTGCCGAGGGCTCCACTTGTCGTCCTAACGCCAGAGCAGTTGATGGACAGACGTGTGAAGGGGTCGCCAAGGGGCCGGCCAATCGCCAGCAATGCCTCAGAAGGACGATAAAACCCAATGACATCATTCACTCTCCCATCCGCTCTCTTTAAATGCAGTTACAAGGCATTTTTAAGATCGTCCCTATGTCTTAAAGAGGGCATATAGCCAGCAGCGCCGTCTGCTTCATGTGTGTAGCCGCCTGACACATTAATGGTTGCATGCACAAGCCGCATTAAGATGCACATTTAGCCCACCGCCACTGACTAGTGCAAACCATGGGAGATATTTGATGTGGTTTCCTCTTCTCCCTCTTTTTTTTTTTCTTTTCTTCTTCTTATTGTCCTTTTCTTCTCCTTTTTTGTGTTTCTTCTTATTGGTCTTTTACTTCTTTCTGTTTTGATGGTGGTAGAGGTCTTTTCTTTTGTCCTAAATATTCTTACCTCCTGTTATGTTTGTAAGTGTTCGTGTCTACTCGGATGCATATGTTTGTGTGTATATGTGAAAGTCTGGGCGTTGTTATTGTGTCTGTACGTGTGACGATGACCACTCCGTGAAAGTGCTCCAAGTATTGATGCTGTCGATCGTTCAGTGGCTTTTCCAGAAGGTATAACTGCCTTCTCCAGTTTGGTATATCGGAATACATTAGCCCACGGACACAGATTTTGGTTTTGCAGCCATCTCTTAAACTACATCTCTACACGAACAGCTCTGTATGTGCCTCTGTGTTTATGCAAATGTTCCTATCGGCTCTCACTCTAACTGGGTAGCACGTGTCCTTTGCGAAGACACAGCACTTACATCTTACCAAGAAACTACAGAAAACAATTGAGATTTGCAAACTTTTAGGAAGTTTTTGCCATTTTCGCTCACGCCGTCCTTATTCAGAACTCCTTCGTTTTCCTGCAGTACGAGAGTTTGCTTTCAACTATCTGTACATCAACGCCTGATGTGTCTGGTGTCCTGGTGAGTGTAAAGGTCATCCAGGAGAAGGAAGTCTCCTTGGTCAATGGTGTTCGATGACATTTCCTTTCAGAACTCTCCCGAAGTTAGGCTGGTAAGGAGACAAGTTGGACTGGTTGTGGTTTCCGACTTTAAGGTGAAAGTTGTTTTGAGCATGCAACTCACAAGACGACAACGACAACAGCCACAACCGTGACCTCAGAGGATCCGGAACCTGGTGGTCAATGGACTTGGCTGTGGAGGAGAGGGGCGCTGCTTTGAAACTAGCTCGGAACTGTGGCTGGAAAAAATACCCTTTGCCCACCCACAACTCCTTTGCACGGGTACCCGATTCTACCTTGCTTTAGACACAGTGAATCACTTACTGTTCCTCTCGGCTTTTGTCTCTTTATCTTTTCTCTTTTTTCGCTAACGAAGTACAAAGCAGACTGTGTGACAAGTAGCTTAAATGGTGAACAGGCCACGAACCATTATTTCTTGTTGTTTTGCTCGAGTACCAGACCGGAACGAAGAGTCAGCTGACATCTCGTGCTTAGCCTCATAACACGCACGTGATAGGCAACACTTACCTCCGCTAGAGGTCGTGATTAAGAGGGTACGCATGCGACCTCGTGGAGTACTGACGTCACTGGGGGAGGGAGTTATTGGGCAGCACTGAAAGCTCTTGGACAGGCCTGTCGACTTAGGGTTAAAGGTCAAGCTGCAAAGAGGTTAAGAAACGAATGATAAATCTTGTGAAACTGGTTTGGTACGCTCAACGAGCCGTGGAAGAAATACAGTTGCAGTCGCTCTCCATAACTGTAAAAGATGGGAAACGGAGAGAGAGATGGAGAGAGAGATGGAAAAAAAAGATGGGATCTGGAGGAGGATTGCTGGCATTTAAATTCGACGAATAGAAGAATATGGGTAAGGGAGGGGGAGGAGAATAAGAGCTGTCTGTATATATTTTCATGATCAGATAACTATGCCTTTCCTGTCACTGCGTCAAATGCTAGAATAATCATCGGATGATAGACGAAATAAGAACAGATCTTTGCCTTCAGCTCGATTTTTTTTCTGCGATAATCATCATCCTCATCTGCCACCCCGCACCTACGTTATCATGAAGACTCTTCCCTCGATCATTCTCCGCACCCCGCCCCTCTTCCTTGCTCTTCGTGCCATGAGAGGGGCCGGTCACACTGGCGTCTTCTTCTGTAAGAGAGAGAGAAAGGGAGGGAAAGCAGGAGGGAATTTTTTTTAAGAGAAAGGAAAGTGCAGTCTCTTGATTTCTGTTCTTCTGGGGTTCATCACGGCAGCCACCTTCCCGTCATTTCGGCCACCTCCCCGTTTTCTCAATAAGCGACTGCCCCTCCCCGCCCCCATAAATTGCGAAGTGTTTCATTGTGGTTTGCGTCGCACGTGGTGCTGTCCGCCATGACAGGCAAATTCGATATGGCGGCGCAGGGGACCAATCAATCAACAGCCCTTACCACCTCTGACACGTCACGTGACCCAATATCCTATCATTAATTCTCGCGAGACTACTTATTAAGCCACGTTTTGTTCTTCGTCAAAGCTTCTGATACAATTTTCCGTGCTGTGTCTCTTTTGCACAGATCCCGCCCACGGGTTCCTTCCTTTTCCTTTCTCTCCGTCTCTCTCTCTCTCTGCTTGAAAGTGTAGGTGAGCGTGTGCATGTGTTTGTGCAGATGCATATGCGTGCAGTTATTTGTGTGTGTGTGTGTGTGTGTGTACGCGCTAGCGCATGAGTTTATGCGTGCATGTGTGTGCGCCTTTGGTTTCTAGTGTCTCGTTACTATATCTGTATCTTTTGGTCCGTGTGACTGTGTGCGCGCGTGCATGAGTCGCGCGCCTCCTCTCCCTTTTTTATTTTTTTTTTTTTTTCTTTCCCATATGCTGCAAGAGCTGCACTCGCTGGGTGGAAAATAAATAAGCCCCTGGCCAGAATTTTGGGTGTCAGAACTGGCCTCATGCACGAGATTTACGAGCGGGAGGCGCGAGAAGTTGGCGATAATTCGAGATGAATTTTGCCATGTGTATTCCTCGCATTGCTCTTTTCCCTATTATCTCCCGCGAGCTGTCATCCCCAATTAGCTTTGATAGGATTTCTGCGCACAAGAAATCGATAGAGGACCTCTTGTCGTTTTCGGAAACCCAATACATTCGTTAAGGACAAAGAGAGGTTACTAATAAAAGCCACATCACTCAAAGCAGCATGTAGTTTATAGTGAGGACCTGTTTATCCCGTAAGTGCTAAGAGCAGCAGTGGACACAGCAGCAGTTCAGCCATTTTTTTGGCAAGATCTTTTTTTATTGCTTCTCCCCACCCTTCCAGCTTCTTCCTCCCTGCTAACGGTTTATATCGTGTTCAGGGCTGACGGTCTTCAAGACGACCGTTTGACTTACGGTGGGACTGTGTGAGGTCGTAAGTGTGAAGTCGTTGCTCGAGTCGTCTACCGCTCTAGTCATCATTGTCATCAACACCAACAATACTATATTGCCGTCAGACATGCTAATTGATACATAAATAAACACTGCTATCTGTTCATCTGTTGATTGGGCTGTAGAAAAATATTGTACATCTGTCTGTTTGTCTGTTTTGTCCATTTGGCTTCTGGTTGTAGCTGTAGATAATGTACAAATCGAATAAACTTTTTGTACAATCAAGAGCTTTTTCTCTTCTTTGCAGAATTCTTGCTTGTCCTAGTGCTTGGGACTACTCTCCATCTCCACAGACGCCTACTTTCCTCGTGCGTTTTTTTTTAAATATCTTACTACTCACAACTTACATTTATAAATTATATATGCTGCTGAAATGAAAAGTCTCTTTTAAAATTCGCTAGATTTGTTGTTTTATTATTTAGAAATGGCAATTAGAACAACCAGTTATATGCATGTGTATCTATTTGCATGTATACATAGAGCATGTATGTATATACTTCTCGAGGATGGGTAGGAGAGAGAGAAACACCGCTTATCCTGACCCTATGACCTGAATGTGTGTATATATTGTGATATACTTGCTTAGATATCCACCGAGTGAAATGATGTGCCTAAATAAATAAATAAGAGACAGAACTTGTAGTAAAGGTATTAAAATGTATGAATTACTCAGTGGATGTATGTGTGAATGTGTATATACATGTATGTAGGTGGCATTTAAATTACTGTGTGTGTGTGTGTGTTATATGTACTGTAGATTACTATGATCATTAATATGTGAATATCTCACCGTCTGTTAGGGTGAAAAAATAACTTATTCTAAACTGTAGGGATCCTTGCCTAAGCAAGCCTGTCGAGATTCTCGTAACGGCTACAGCCTTGTCTTTTTACCAACAATGATCTCAATGCAGAAAGAAAGAAAATAATTATAGAAAAATGTTAATTTTAGAATTAAATTAAATTATAGAAATAACCTAGAAGATCAGCTTTAGACAAATTAACGAAGGTCAGACGAGTCAGGTTAACAAAACAGCATCTAAACGTGTGAAAACACTCAGGGTTCATTACGAAATTGTTGATTTTTTTTCTTTACATTTAAAGCAAATTTATTTTTAATAGTTTTCTTTTCTCGCTGAACGAGTCTTAGTCATCAAAAAATTTTCAGAAGAGTTTCAAGTCTTTAAAATCTCGAAATCTGGGTTCTCACTTTTGGAAAAATGTCAAAATCTCATTTCCCGCGATCACAACAGGAAACTGTGAGATCAGCGTGGCAACACCTGACTGGCATGAAGCTCTGGCACTGGCTGTTGGCTTCAATGATGTCAGAGTTAACACCTTTTTCTGCCATAAAACAAATTAATGAATACAATAATATATAACAACAACACATTTTTGTTGGAAAAAAGGACGAGACTAATGAAAGCCCAAAGTTTGATTAAGCAATCAGATAATTTTAGTGCTTTACCTGTCTTGGCTTTGTCGATGTCGGGATGTTTATGGAGTTGAAGTGACTGCTGCCACTTTGCGCAGCGGGTTTAAGGCTCTGGCCTACGTGGTGTAGACGTTGTCAACGTCGTTACGTCTGGCACCTGGCCTTGAGGACTGTAAGAGCATAAGGTCAATAGCGATTCCCCGAACACACCTGTCGTGTGTAGTTCCTGAGAGAAATCCGCACTTGAGTTCGATTTTTGCCTCGTGCACCACGTTTGTAAATTTCTAACGTCCTTTTTCTCTCCAGGTCAAACCTAATATTCGTTGACAGCTTGTTCCATGTCGAGGCTAGCCGTGCAATTCGTTATGTTACTTTTTTTCTGCCACTCCCTGGAGTTATGGCCGATATGTTTTCCTGTAATCTACCGGACTGCAATATGCTTGATAATAATGCTTAATGGATGGTCGAAATAATCTGAGGTCAGATGGTAACGGAAGACCAGTTTTAAGTTATCCTCTCTATATATATATATCTTTCTACAGGTAAATTCTTAGCCACCGCTCTTTCCATGGTCAGACTCACAAATGACTTACTGATGGTACAACTTCTCACCTTTGAAATATCCATGTAGAAAAAATTATACTCAATTAACATGCATAAGTAACAGGCCACAGTGACAAAGACACTTTTAATCGCAACGAATAATAATAATAATCTGCAGGACGACATTCCTAGACCAAGATGTAGGTGAGGCAGAAAGTCATTTGACCAGAACAGAACAGAGCAATAACCAGAAACTTAGATGAAATCGTCAGGAGAGTGTCCACATAATCACAGAGTAGAAACTGCTGTAAAATGTTGAAGCACATGAGTGCTTGGCACTGATAGAAAGCATATCAACGACAGATTGTAAAAAATAAAGAAACTGTCATGGCGTTAGCCAGAAAAGAAGAACGGTGATGAGAGAGTTGAGATCAGGGGAGGAAAAACAAAAGGCTACAGAGATGTAAACAGTCCAGCACCATGACAAAAGGCCTAAAAATGTACAGGTCGCCACAATAGGCACTCAAAGCACAACAAATCCAAGCAGAAAACTCAAATGCGGAGAGATGGCCCCCTCAAGCATGTTAGACGAAAGGACATCACTCCCACCGGTGTGGTGATTATTGCAGGCATCATCTTTATCATGGTCATAAAAGGGGTTCCCATCGGTTCCAGTAATCAGAGACTCATATCGGCTTTGACTGGCATTGCAATCGTCTTTGAAGTTTACATCTTCACCAAATCCTTTCCACACTTCGAATTATCATTATAAGAGAAACGTAAAAAGAAGAAAGAAAAAGAAGTAGGACCATTAAAAAACGATTTTAAAAATTCAAATTAAATATAGTTTTTTTTTCATTTTATCAAGAAACATTTTAAAGTACAGTTTACCAAAACCAATTACTTCTCAACTCCAGCTCTTTAAAAAAAAACCTGAAACAAAACCAAAAAAGGACTCCAGCCGAGTAAAGATAGACATCTGCCGACTGCAGGTTATTTTCTGATTGTTTATTTCAAGACGTCACTCCCTCGTGCGGATCACGTGGTCCATGGCGCGCAGCTCCAGGCGGGTTGTTGCTGTCGTTGTTTATGGCCTCGGGCGTGAGGCGAATTCTCTCGTGAAGGACAGCAGTGAAGTCTGATTCCACTCGCATCAAGACCACTCGTAAAGAGTACTCGTGGTGACAGCTTTATTTCTTCCTTCTTCTAAGAGCCAGATCTGCCGATGGCGTCTAATTCTCTCCCCTTTTTCCCTTGTTTTTCTTTTACCCTTCCTGCCTCAATCTTTTTTTTGTAGGGGCCAGGAGGGGGGTAGGTTGCTTTTGCCGGAAAGGGTCGCTCGCTCTCTTCCTCCCTAGCTTTTATTCGTTGTTCCCTCTCCCTTCTTGCAGTTATGTTTAGCTGGAAAATGAAGTCCGTTATGCAAAATTATTAGAGTTTCGTCCCCTTTGATCGTGACTGGTCACTCGCTGTGTCCACCGCTCCAAGACAAATACGCTGCAAAGATGAGAGTGACTTGAGGTCTTCAATGACTAGACATATCGATGGTACACAAACTAATAAGCGACTTGGAGCACATAAATAATTTTTCCTCTTTGGTTAGCTTCTAGTTTTAACACGTTTTTAAAGCCGTGTTTTGCATGTTTGCCACTAGCGATTTTCATTTAAACGAAAGTTTCCACGAGTTTTAGCTTTAAACATCAGTTTAATTATATAATGGAGACTGCTGAAAAAGAAAAAAGAGGAGATAAAGGCGGAACCTTAAAAAGAAGAGGAGGGAAGAAGCTAGTATGGGAAGCAGGGAAGGTCGAAATGGAAGATGATGAAAAGTAGGAGAAAAAAAAAAGGAAAAAAGAAAAACAGGATTTGTAACTCAGACACGAGATCATTTGCTGGAAATCTCTAAAATTAAAAATTCCGGTACACTCGTATCTTCTGTACTTACCCGAAGATGTATTATGTCACAATTTCATTCAAACCATACTGGTGTTTATTTGTCTAAGACGATTTCTTTGCCAGAATTGGTAATTCCTGGTGTCAAGGAGCGGGAGGAAGGGGTTAAGGGGTTAAGGGGCAAGAAGTAAGGTGTGCTGGTGGGGGTTACAGACAGGAGGACACCACAGCACGAAGGTATAACACCTCCGTGACAAAGGCTTCGATTTACGTTCGCACCGAGTATCGTGAAGTCTGATCTATCGCTGGACCTGAAAATAGCCGCCCTTGAAGGAAGCAGCATGTCGTGAGTCACGGGGTCTTTGACAAATTCCGTGTTGCGCCACGACAGCCCCACGATTGTAAACGGCCAAAGAGAAGACAAGGAGGCTTTGAGACTGAACGCCTGCTCCGCAGCTGTCACGTGACAAACGTGCTATTTTTGGCAGGCCGGATGTGCGTTTTGATCGAGGCCACGAGAAAATGGAAGACAAACTTATTCTGAATCGTGAGCGTTCAGTCTGTCGTGTTTTCACGAAGCGCAGTGAAGGTTCAGAGCGCCATGACAGAGAAGGAGGACGAGCAATGGGAGGTAAATGTAGTGGATTCGCGAAGCAGAAAGAAGGAGTGAAAAAAGAAGTGATTAGTCCAGCCCTTGACAATAAACACTCAAGAAGAAAACCTCATGGATGTTGTTGGCTTGAGGTTCAACCCAGCCCCGATTTGTTGACGAGACCGAGATTTGGGATTTCCGTTCTGGTAAAATTACATGTTTGAAGAAGAAGAGGCCAAAATTTTACCGGCAGCTTACAACTGGAATAAAACAATGTTTTATCTCAAGTTTTTATCGCTTTTCGTCGACCCCGTAATGACCAAACTGTTTGTAACATTAAACACTAAACGAGGGCTTTTCCCATTATTAATATTCATGGTCTGAACTATTCAGACCTCAGACAAAGAAGGTGCGCACCAGGAACGGTGAAACAAATTGAAAAACATTGGCGCCATATTGCTTCCAACGTCATTATCTGAGAACTCTTTGTCTTCGGTTAAAGGCAACCATTACCACCTGACGTCTTTAAACATGGCGGCGTTTAGACGAATTAAAATCGTGAGAGGTAAGGGAGCTCAGTGTTTGTCCGTCTCTGGTAGGTTCAGTAACTCCTCATTGACTTTCATTACTTGTTTAGTGTCCAACAGAAAGGATGTTTGGCGACCTTCTCGACCAGGTGCTCTTCAAGTGAGGACCAACAAATGACACGGATTCATCGTCGTTTTCGTTTTAATTGAAAAGATTTCGTTTAGTATTCAGCAACGGACGTGGTTTGACCTGCCAGGAAATCTTTCGTTGCCTTCAATCCCTTCAATCCCTCATTAGTACCACGTATGACACTGAATGATAGAGACCGGGTTGTTGAAGGTACTTTTCAGATGGGTAATAAACTTTTCTATTTTGCAGCAACACCGTTGGGTCCCTCTGTACTCGTTGTCTCATAATAGCGCAATCACATCTTTCATAAATATTAATGTCGAATTAAAAAAATCAGGTTTTTTGACTAAACAGAAAAACAGAAGAAAGTTACTATGGTTAGTAAACTCCTCATTTGCATCCTACCCTTCTCTCTCTCTCACACACACAAAAGCATCTAGTATCGATTGCATAGTAATTTGATTTAGTATTTAAAATGAGTTTAGCGAAAATTCTTCGACATTGGGTTCTTGTTTAAAGGCCACCCCAAATGAATTCTAACCATTGACATCACTTAAGGTCCCACCCAGTGTGGGAATTTAAAGCAGATGCAAATCAGGTTTTGCCCAATCAGTCTACATTATGACGTCACGGACATTGAGGTCATGACCTCTTACCTCAAACCCGGATGTTGAAAGGCCAAACAGAGCAAAGATTTTCACTCCATGTTTAGGAATGAGTATCTTTAAACAAATTATAAAGCCAACTCATTTGAAAAATAATTTTGAACTCGGATTATTCATTTCCAGAGACAATTAAAGCCTCAAAAGTTTTGCATAAAAAAGAAGCGTGTGTGTATGTGTGTGTGTTGGGGAATGAGGGAGGAATAACAGAAAAAAGGACGTAGTGGAATCTCGAAAGTGAATGCGAGGGGAAAGACTGACGGGATGACAATCACAGGCCCGTCTGTTTCTTGCCAGATACCCCGTGGTCGGACCGCCAAGCCTGTTGACGGAGCGGCAGCGCGGATTCCGCTGACCAACCGACGACGGCCCGCAAACGGTTGGCGAGTGCAGTGGCGTCACGCAAGCCTCCCATCCGTCAGCCGCCGACGTGGTAAGTGGATGTGACTCTGCGCGGGTCTTGCAGCTCGGCGCTGTCGCTGCACCCGGGTTGGCCTCCTCCATCCATCCTTGGCTGCCCATCCCGTGTCTGTCCCTCCGTTTCCAACAACAGCTCTCTGGAGTGGTGCTGTATGTCATAGGCGAACTTCTTGGGGTTCACTTCCTTTCTTTTCTTCTTGGGGCAGAGTCGTGGCTTGGATGGAGCGGCGTTCTGGCTCTGATGTTTGAAAATATCTTGTGTCGGTCAGTTTATCAAGATGTTACTCCTGGTCCGTTGATTATTCAGTTTGTTTTTGTTGCGTTTTAAATATGTATATTGTCATAACCGGTTACACACTTATACATCAAAAGTATGTAGAGCACAAATTACAAAATGCATGCATACTCTCAAAATAAGTTGTTTACATCAAAATGCATGCCCTTTGCACATCTGTGTTTCTGTTTTCTGTTTCCTGTTTCTGTCATAAGCTCATTCTGAATTTCCGTTATTTATGGGTTTCTCATTTTAAAAAAAATGATTTTACATAATTTCTGAATATTTCTCTGTTAAAAGTTTTTTTTCCAAATATCATGATATTATGTATGTGATTGCATGAAACTTATGTTTAAACTTTTCGGATTGAATTACACCTCGTTTATTATGTTTCCAACCTCTGGGATCAGATGTGCAGTCGCGAGGTACAGCCTCGCTCTGACTTACTGACGAACATACCGATGCGAACATCGTCCCTCCATCTTTCGTAAGGAGGTGGGCAAAGGTTGGGACGTCAGCGAAGAGCATGACAGAGTAGTGTTTTCCACACAAGCCGTTGCGAGGCGGGTGTTCTGGCTTCTGGGCAGGGCACTGGCCACCGCAAATTGACGCGCATCAGCACGCGAACGGCCGCACGTGCCGTGTACGCATGCGCTGCACGACACGCGATGCACGCGTCTGTCACGTCGGGTGCTTTACACCCTGCACCGGCGCCTGGCCCGGGGCCCGCCACCGTCCAATGGTCCTGGAGGGAGGTATGACCTAAGGAACTAGCCTTATAGACGGCTTCTTCTGCGTCTGTGAGATCTTGAGAATTTTTTTTTGTTCCTCCCGGCAAACGGCGTATGTTCCGAGGGCTGGTTGTCAGGGTTACTATGGCATCCATTTGTTTTTGTTCTTTGTAGTGATTTGTGGTCTGTGTGTGTGAGGGATGGGAGTGGAGGATGGCAATACTGAGAAAACCCCTGATCTGATCATCTCAATCTTGAACATTCAAGAACACCCCCATTTTCCATCCGTCCTTCTTTCCTACTTCAAATGGGACTCCGTCACCTTTCTGTACTCGTGACCATGTCCATCTTCCAGTTGAAGTCCATACCTTTGCCCTGTGAGGTCAAGGGATGCTCGGCTATTGAAGGCATGATCACCTCTTCATCTATCGTCGTCCGGCGAGGTGGTGGCGACCAACAAGCCAGTGGCTGGACCTTAAGGCTGCCGGCAGGTTCCGGCGAGAGGTCGCCCGTGTCGCCATCGCTGGCCTGCCGCCACAGAAGCCGAGGGGCTGTGACGCGATCCCAGCGCGAGGCTAGGATTCCAGTCTTAATGATTCCAGCCTCGCTCCCCGGAGAGAAATATTTGTGCGCGTAACCTCTAAACTCCCAAGAAGCCATATCGCTCCCATGCCTCCTCATCGTCTAGCTTTGACAAATGGCTTAACGAGCTCTGTGACGTCAGTATATTTTTCTTCTCTCTCTCTCCGCCGGCAAGTTGCTTTCCTCTCCTCACTCCTATATATTATTTTCTACCTCTTTCATCAACCTGCCAGAAAATCATCTCTCAAAGATGTTAAACTTTAAGAACAACGATTCTTCTTTATCATGTAAAGTCATCCCATCGACTGGCATGCTTCCTTCTTCTTGTTGTTTTTTATTTTTGTTGTTGGGTTTTTTTTTTTGGTTTTTTTGTTTGTTTGGTTTGTTTTTTTTTTTTGTTTTTTTTGTTTGTTTGTTTTTTTTTACAGGAAATTATCGCTTCTTCTGTTCTCTGGACTCCAGAAACATGCGTGCTGTCAAGGACTTGGTATATTAGTTTCATCTCTACTTCTATGATTACTGGAGCGGATCACTATTTTAAAATGGCTGCTACACTTTTTTCGTGAAACGACGCATGTGTTTTCGACAGAATACCCTTCATTTATTTATTTTGTTGTTGTTGTTGTTGTTGTTGTTGTTCATTCACAATTTGTTTTCATTCATTCATTCTTCCTTTTATTTTATTCATTTATTGACATTTATTATTTCTTTCATTTACTCATTTTACTTCTTCGTTCGCTTGGTTCCTTTTGTTGTGTTTCTTTTTGATTTTTGTTTGTTTGCTTTTCATTGCTTTTTTCCATGTTTCGTTTTTCGTCTTTTCTTTTTTTTTGTTTTTTTTGTTTTTTTTTTTTTTGTTTTTTTTTTGTTTTAAAACAGATTTCTTTCTTTTTTGTACTTCTTTCCTTCCGTCGACTTTAAACATTTTCCAGTACCCATCCCCCATCTTCCTTCGTACTTCCTTGGAAGTTTTATTATTCTTTATCATTTTATTATTGTTTATCTTCCTTCGCCGTTTTATTATTTTTCTTTTTCGTTCTGATTGTTTTCCTGAGTGCCCCACTGCTTTGACTTGATGGTCTCAACCAGTCACCCATCATCGTACTAGTCACCCATCGTCCCTACCATTCACTCATCGTCAGAGACATTTCGCCTCTCCTGGCGGTTTCCCCTGTGTCGCTACATGGGGATGGAGGGTGCGTTCCGTGCGGTGCCTCTCCCCCACCTCCGCGTGCTGTCAGGACCACGTGGGTCGCTGCAGGCGCTGCTTGTCAAAGACAATAGGTCTGACGAGGCTCCTGCGTCTGGTGCCGACGGTTCTCGTGATTGGATGTTGGTGACAGGTCGCCTGCCCTGCCGGCCACTTGCTGACTGACCGGTGCAGGCCGCAGTCAAACGGCTTGCATCAGCCCTTTGTGTTGACACTTTCAGCACCTACCTTGGAAGACGACGACGACACCGACGACGACGACGACGACGATGATGATAAGAAAGCGGTAATAAAACGCCGACATAATTTAAGCTTTCTTTCTTTTATCGCCGAGACACACTGAGGGTATCTACATTGAAAGTGTAGTATCGAGCATACTGCTGCTAGTCGTTGTTGTTATAATTTTGATTTTTATTTCTCGGCTGTGAACATATTTCTTTACTTCCTTCTTTTATTCTTTATTCTTTCATTCTTTCTTTCCTTACCCAGCTTTATTTATCTTTAGAAAAGATGGATTGCCTTTCAAAACGTGATAATATTGTGTGGTCACCCTACAAGAATAATTCTCCATATAATTGGGTACTTAAATAACAAGCATAATGAAGATAATGATCAACAAATGACAACAGCATAATATCAAAAATATTAGAAATAATAAAAAACAAATATGAAGTGGGGTGCGTTTAGTGGTAGAGAAGAAAATAAAATCAGAGAATCCAAACAAAACATTAATGATAGCTGAACGTTATAGGTTAAAACAACCAAGCATGTGAAACCCTGTACAATGAACATATATGATCACGTGATGTGTAATGGTAGTCTGTGTAATGAAATAATGAACTGGTAAAAGTTTTTTTTTCTTTATTTCTTTCTTTCTCTCCATAACGTATCAACCTTTTTTTTTTTTTTTGTCGCCTTGGTTTCTTCTTTTTTCTGTTGTTTAATCTTCTTGTTCATCAGGATTGTGTCCAAAATAACTATTTGTGAAAGTGATGCCGTGTTCGTAGCCGCGTGCCTAATCAACTAGTCTACATGATCAGCGACTAAATATCGCTCGTCAGCGTTCGATCCAGTGTTTACATTATCTCCTCTGACTGTGCCTTTCTCCATCCGGGTGAGTTTGTTTGGCCGTCAGCCACGCAAGCGATTTCCTAGCACATCATTAGTCTTGTCAGTGGAGGCATATCTTAGTGTCCCAGCAACACTCATATGCACGAACGGAAGTAAACACACACACAAACACAGAGTGAGAGATAAAGAGAGGAATGAGAGACAAAGGCACACACAGAGACCAATTAACAAACAAGCAAAGATAAAGACCAATAAAGAAGTTAGACTAATTTTTACCCAAGGGTTCGTCAACAGATTCGTACTATCCAGTTGACAAAGATAGAAGAAAGTCACGTGTCTGTGTGAGAGAGAGAGAGAGAGAGGGAGAGAGAGGAGAGGGTGAGAGAAAGAGGAGAGCTGAGGTCGATGAAGAGCAAGGAATCCCGTGACTTCAATATCCTAGCCGCTGGGAACATGGGCGAGATATCGGGAGGATCAGGTGCAGGACTTGATCCGCCGATGACCAGGTGCCACTCTGTATAAACGCAGCTAACGATGTCTCGGTCGTGATCTGGAATGTTCATATTTGATTGAGCCGAGACGAGGAGCTGGCACAGGGAGGAGGTTTGGCAAAGAATGGAGGGAGAGCTGGAGTCGGTTTGTTGGGGGAGGGGAGGGAGGATGTGGTGCCTGAAGAGGACAAGAAGGCGACAAAGTTGTCGGGCTTATCTCCCGAGAAGCCACCCGATCAATATCCGGGTACGCTATCTGGCTTGGGTCTGCCCACGTGAAACGACAAGAACCTGAGCATCATTTGTGTGCCGGTGTGCGCAGCAGGTTGTAAGCCTCAGCTAATACTAATCCAGCTAAAAGTTGATTGAAGAATCAGTATCACTTGAGCACTTTGGTGCAAGGGCTTTGTTTGTTTGTTTGTTTGTTTGTTTGTTTTTGGTCCTCAGTAACCAAAAATTGCTGTATTGGGTCAACAAATGTCCTTTGCTAAAATTGTCCTTGTGCCTTATCCTACAGAATTAAGTTGTGCTTATTTATTCTTCTTGACTGTGTCCTCATATCTTATTATCCTATAGGAATAGTTGTACTTATTTATGATTGTTGACTGTGTCCTTTGCCTTATCCTACAGGATTAAGTTGCACGTATTTAATATTCCTTAATACGTTCGTAGATAAAAGCTATTTTATTTCCATTCTTTTATATTTTAATTTCTTGGAGATGCCTTCCTTCCCTTTTATTTATTTGTATATTCTATTAAAAAAACATTTATCCTTCTCTTTTTTTCTTGTCCTTTTCTTCGTTTGTTTGTGCTTTGTTCCTTTCCCCTTCTTCGCTTCTCACCACTCTGGTCTTTAATTCTTATCTACGTTTCGCCTTTCTGGGTTTACTTGCATATTTCTAAAACTTTAAACTGTTCAAACATCGCTCTTATGCAATTTAAATGCGTTGCACAAGTGTAATATTGAAAAATGTGCTAAAGGGAACGAAATGCTGTTTATCTTAAAACAACAATAATTTTTAAAAGTTCCAAAATTGCGCACTGTGTATTTATAAAATTTATTTTTTAGATATACCTAATTCATAAAAGTACTTTAAATTAGAAATGTGTTGTACAACTAGCCCCTGAGAGTTCGTTGCAGGAACTAACAACGTTCAATGTGAATGGCAAAAGTTCGTGTCCGTCTCGAAAACAACTTCCGGTTTATGTTTTTCTTTAAGAGAGATTTGAACAGATTTTTTAAAATTTTCCTTACACGGTAAATTTTTCTTGTTCCTTATCTTTGTCATGCCATATCTTTTTCTCTCGCTACTCTACTCTAACCATTTGTATTTTCGTTGGTCCCTATCTGTTTTCGTTCTCTGAACAATCTTCAGCTGATGAGGAAAATCACGATGACCGCACCTGTGATTTACACATGTGATGGACTGGAATAAGATTTTGATTTGCTTTTTTTATTTTAAAGAAACAAAACTAGTCAAACACACATGTTTTACATGGATTTTAATACTTTTTAAGGAATGTTCTGATTGCTTCACACATTTTTTAAAGAATGGTACTCCCTGTCTGAAAATAGGCAAATTTTTGCAATTTTCGTTCAGCCAATTGTTTATTAGGTGTCATAAATTCAGGGAGCCTTTTCAGAGGGTAGATCAGTCCTATTTATAAACCATCGGTCCAGACGATGAACGACTAAGTTCTAGCCAACAAAACAAAATAATCGCAGAGGGCGGGTACTGTGGGACCTACTTGTCTTCAGCTGTTCATCAGCAAGTCTCTGTGCCATGCTACCATTACGAACATAGTGTGTTGGGGTCACGTGCATGGCGGGGCAGTAAGGTCGTAGTTCTTTCATCTGTAACATCTGTTAATCACCACACGACTGGACTCGTACTCCCCGATGACTTGTTTACCTCGAAATCAACTGAGCAGAGGGAGACAGGACTTTTTCTGGACACTGAAAGACACAATAATGCACAATGGAGACCTTTGACCATCGGTGTAATTATTCGCACGCACATACAAGCAGGCACGCTCGTAGTATCTCTCTCTCACACACACACACATTTGCAAGCGCATGCATGAAGGAGAAAAGCAATCAACAGTTCTATTCTGATACATGCAACAGTAGGAGACCATATAATTCAATAGGCAGCTCTCTGGAGCAACGGCTGCCGTGGACCAGTCCCAGATATCAAATGCAGTCCAGGCGAGGCGACATCTGCTTTTATGGCCCACAAACTCTTTTTACAAACAGCGTTGATATCCAGGGTAACGTCGAAATCTTCCTTCTCTCCATTACCACCGGTTAGTAGTAAGTGATCTGCTCCTGAGGGATATAGCTAACACGCACTGAGACTTTCGGGAAAAACCCGGGAACCGACAACTGCAAGAACAAACGACACTGAATAGAGAGGAAGACAGGAGGACCAGCAGAAAACTGGCATTCATGGACATTGGCATACCCATGGGTAAATTGTCGTATCGTGGGTAAGGAACTAGCGGGCAAACTTTACCTGAGAGACAAAATAACTATGATTCATGCCTCACTAACTAACCGACCCGCACAACGGGAAGACCGGTAAGGGTCAGAGGGTGGACGGTTTTCTGTCAAGGTCGCAAGGGGGGGAAAGCCGAAAGGAAGAACGAGAAACAAATTAGAAAATTTGCATAAGATACCTTAGCTTTATTCATTTAGACAAAGTAATACTCCTGGAGTAAATATCAGACCAAAAAAAATTTAATTAATTTGTTTTCATTCAGAAACACAATGACCAACAGGCAGACAGACACGATGGTGACTTCGTTTTTATGGTGTCTGGTAGTTTCTGATGACACAATCAGTAAACACCGCATGTGTTATAAGGAGGTATTAATATGACACTTGTCAGTGTATTTATTGTCTCGAAAAGTTCTACGTTGGCTTTGGCTGAATTGAAGCAAATATGAACCTCTGCCATACCTAACATATAGAAAGGTATCATAAACTTCCAATAAAGTTTTCGCTCGGGGGAAATAAAGGTCTGTATAGGCTTTTACAAAAGCAATGACGGAAGCCTTGGCGGGATAAAATACTTTATGAAGTAGGACAAGGACCATGAAACGTTAACCCTCCTGAGAAGAAAAGAAAAGAAAAACAAATTCTAGAATCAACGATGTGGAAAAAGTTTGGATAACAGTCTTTGCCTAATTACTGGCTTCACATGTTGGCAACTTTGGTAACTTTATTATTGTTTTGAAGTCTCTGGGGCATTGAGAGTTTGAAATATTGAAGAGATAAAAAAAGATATTAAAGGATAACAAACAATAAATCATCTTTATTTTGTTCTCGCCGCAATAACGACAAACGTGTAGTTTCATCAAACAATCAAAATGTTTGTTGTGATATTTGATGACATGTCCTGCTGCATTCCCGTCTTCCAATTACTCTTTTGATTTCAGTTAAATACCATGACAAACCGAATATTAGAATCCAAGATGAACAGCCACCGAAAAAAAAAAAAACTATAGGCCTGAACCAAATCGATACGTATCGACAAAAACGAGGACGATTAAGCTCGGCTCTGCGATACACGCCTGGCGCTCTTGTTACACCGCTTTTGTGCAAGGTCTAGCAAAGGCGCCCAGTGTCTCCTGGGAACGGTTCCCCAGACTAATCAGAGGCTTCAGGAAACACACCTATAAATTATTGTCAGTATGTAACGTCTTTTTGATGCGGCCTCCCTCGTGTCTGATTTCATCTCCCTTTTTGCCTACGGTTCTGCTGTACAAGGCCTGTTCCGTTCTTTTAATTTATATCTTCTCAACTAATTTCGAGTGCACTTCAGAAGGGCTTTCTCGCAAAGCTCTCGGGTCCCGAGACTTAATCTTCCAATTAAGGGCCGTCGGGCTGGTTGACAAAGGGGGGTAAATCAGGCCTGACTCGCTAGAAAGCAGCGCCCGTGGAAAAGGAGTTGGAGATCAATATTGGCAGGAAGGAAAAGGGAAGAAAGAGTTGGAAAGCAGAAAGGAACATAGAGACTGGGAGAAAAAGGAGCAGTCAGAGGTGCGGACAGAGGAACGCCAAAGGCGTAATTACAACAAGGGGAGAGGAGAGGACAAGTTCGAGAACGAGGACAGGACAGAAGAGGGGTGAGGGGAGTGGGGTAGGACAGAGCAAAGGCGCACGTGGCGGGAGTTTTTTAGAGTTGCGTCCCCTCCACCGTAGAAAAAAAAAGACTGACAGAATGGCGCGGCCTCTGACCCTTGTTTCAGTATACTACAATCGTTCAATACATTGCGGCAGATTTTATTTGGCGGGGGTAGGACGCCACCATCTGCTATTCTCCAGATACGGCCATTTGAGTGCTGTAGCCAGGATTAGGTGGGTCCCCTGAGGTAATTTCTTGGCCCGCGATGGTGTATCCCTGATCGGGGCATTATCCCGGGCCCGGCTCCTTATCAATGGCTTCTCTTGAAGACTTTCGCCTGATTCTGGCAAAAGGCATCACGAGGGATCGCAACAGACGTCAAAATGACAAATTGATTGAAAGGCAGACGACAAGCGAGCCTTGCGCCGCGTGCGGCCGAGGAATCCGGAGGGATTTGCGGAACACGCCAGTAGACAAGGACGGCGGAGACCGTCCAGGGGAATCTTAGCGGTCCCAGGTTTAATGTCTTACCCTGCTGGCCCCTAGTCTGCGCAGCTTCAGCGATGTAATGGGCGATTTGAACTGATCAGGATCGAGCAAATTAGAAAGGCGAGCCAGGCTTGGGAGACCAGCCCATGTGACGGCCATGTTTGTCCAGACCCGAGCGCCCCCCTTGCGCCGATCCCGTTGGAACTTCAGGGAGTGCACTCGAGGGAACACGCCCATCCAATTCTGGGCATGCGCCCTCGGTCCATATGTATGCGCGTGGGTGCGCGCAGACGTTCTCGCGCGTGCACGTGCATGTCGGGAAGGAGAGAACGAGGAAGAAAGTAAACCGCGACACGTTGTGAGCGCCAGTGCCTCCATCTGGTGTCGTGATTAAAACGTCTTTCATTTCTCGAAAAGCGAAAATGAAAGAACAATATTTCCCACAAGGCCCTGTGTGGTGGGGGCGACATGCATCTGAGAAAAAGTAGCTGTTGGCCTTTAGAGTCGGTCACAACTGGATGATGATGACGATGATGGAGGTAGGTCTGGTTCTGGTGGTGGTAGGGGTTGAGGGGACAAAAAATTATTTAAAAAAAACCGCCCTTGAGGCATTCATTGGTTTCATCACTTACTAGAGACAAGCAAACTACAAGAACGAGTGAGATTCCGATTAAGGATTTAAAAATGGGGATAAATATTAAAACTGTTTGGAAATTAAGCTGCTGTTGCTGGTGAAAATGTTATTAATAAGCCAAAGAAGTTGTACCGGGGTCAGAAGGATCTTTCCTCAACAAGTGATAAATATGGGGAATGGTTTCCCCACAGCCAAATGTTGGAGACATCATCTAGTCCTTTTAGCACAACCATGTTCCCCCTACTCGATGCCTTCAATGCCCGCGAATTACAAATATTCCACTTGGTCTCAGTCTGCGAAAATCAGAAACGGATTTTGTAGGGGAAGCTGACGACATCAGATGTTACAGGGTGATGAAAGGGGACAGGACCCAGAAATGTGACCTTGACCCCACCACCATCAACCTGAACACAAGGGACTTCAGAAAACGGGGAAAATAAAGAGGAATGGGTAGGGGTAGCCTGCGACCCTCCACTCGCGCAAAGCAGTCAACTGATGCTGCGTTGTGTCCTTCCCTTCTCCTCCACACGCCGGCGTTTGTCGGCGACAACAGCTTGCTGTTGTCCGGGAAATGTGGAAGCAGGGTGCTACCTCCCATCTAACAGCCGCCACTTAATCGCAATTTTTACCTGGGCATTGGAGTAACACCATGAAACGAAGCAGCTTGTACCTCGAAAAGGGGTGGTGGGGGTAGGAATTACCTTTGGTATATCTTTGATGCTCGGCGCAGCTACCTTCGCAGGTACACGAGAGTACAATCTTGCAAGCTGCGTTTAAGCCGTTGCGCTGAAGATTTCTATTTTTAAAACACTGGGCGGCCAGGTTAAGTCAACAAAGTCTCGGTGCGGACGTCGAGTAAACAAATGAGCAGCCTGCGGTCTTCTGCACTCACTGGGGGCCTGCTTGTTCTTCGCTTCTACCCGCAGACCGATCAAAAGAGTAGAATGTGTTTAAAAATTGATGTCATAAAATTATGTCCGTATTTGATGTTCTTGGTGTCTGTTTGATGCAGAAATAAAAAATATGAAAGATCGACATAACGGATTGCCAGGATGAAGATTTTCTAATTTATTTAGTAGAATCTGATTAACACTTTCATGCGTTTAGACTTTTTGTCTCCCTGCCTCTCTCCTTCACTTCTCTATTCTTTCAGCTCACCAGGTGTTGTACGACTTCAGTGGCCAATAAACCCTTGATAACCATTTTGTCCCTATATTAACCGATGATTTTTTTGAGCCCTTTTAATGAAGTAAATAAAAAGAATATGGAAACCTGGAAAAAAGAAATTAAGATGATCATCATAAGCGGTCCTGTTGCCCTACGGTCAGAGCCTGTCACCAATATGATGACGGATTGGCTGTTCTGGGTTCAGATCTCGTCTCGGGCACAATGTTTACAGGCCTTGTGATGTAGCCTTTGCTGCTGGTCTTTCCTCCTTAACCTTTTATGGTCTTTACAACTAAACTTTTTCTATCCTTAAAGGATTATTGTGGTGCAAAATGCTTTTCGAATGAATAGGTAAATTTCGGCAAAGATACTTTTTTCGCAAGCCACTGGAACATCGGCGGAAGAGGAGTCCACAGACGTTTGGTTAACAAGCACCGACCCAGATACCCGGCTGCTCATTGGTTTCTGTTCCTGTCTGAGGCGAGCGACAGAGCATTATGGCGGAAGGGAGGGATTATTGTCGGAGAGACAACTTTCTAATCCGTGTGGACCATTGTCGCAAGTAAACTGTTCTCTGTCTTGTTCGGCCTCAGTCTGGCACAGGATCGCTTTAGGTGGCAAACAGATTTTGTCGAGAAGACAAACATGGCGGTTTTTATTGCCTCTGAAAGCCGAAACGGCTGAGAACTTTCTCAGCGGAGAAGGAAGATGGGGGGAAAGGGGAGCTCAAAGAGGTCAAGCAGCAGGTCAGCCTTTTTGGCGAGCTCGAAATTAGTCATTCGCCGAGCAAGCCCCTGCCAATAAAAACTGATGTGATCTAGATTTCCGGTGATGCAGCCATCTGTCGACACTAAACAACACTTACAAGCCACTGGTTTGCTCAGAACAAGTCACTAGGTCTCCATCATTAGTTTGCTCAGCTTGCCACAGGTTTTCTCAGAGCAGGTCGGTACAGTACAATAAAAGAAACAGTACTTGGTATGGTTGGCTAGTGGGAGAAAAGAAAAAAGTGGGTTGATAACCGGGGTGGTAAAGCTTGTGTCATCCTCGAGCTTACCCTGTCAGCCGTCAGTGTTTTCACAACAAAGGGGCGACAAGCTGATTTGTTTTGGCTGTCAGCGATCGCTTTACTGGGACTACAGGTGTGAGTTGTCCCCTAATCACCTGCTCCCATCACCAGTCACACTCTGTGGATTCACAGGCGACACACGCAGTTTGCAGACGCAACTCAACTCTGCCAGGATTTGCTTCTTCGTCCACCTACTTCTTCTTCTCTTTTTTTTATCCCCCTTGACACTGCGTCTTATCTGACTTTTTTTTTTTTTTTTTTTTTTTTTTTTAACAGAAAGGGAGTTGTTATCCAATTTGTTGTTTATTTTTAGAATAGATTATCCTTTTTCACGTAGAAAGAGAAAAGACACAATAAACACTAATTTAAATATTAAGACATTGGGAAACAATTAGAAAATTAAACCTGAAATATTTTTCCTCAGAATATTCCACTCCTTACCCATTAGGATGCCTATCAACGACTTTTTGCACTGATTTCCTGTACAAGAATGAATATTAAATGGAAGGTTGTTTCCAGGTCTTACTGGAACCTAAATTGTCTTCTCTTACTCAGTGATCCATATTAGTTAATTAGTTGTTTTTCACAAACTGTCTCACATATGAACTCTAGATCCTTTAGAACCATGTGAATGCTCTGCCTCGGTAATACTAATTCCAACTTTGTTTTGTGTTTGCAAAAAAAGGACCTTGTCAGAAAGTTGTTCCTGGTGGGTGACCTGCTTGTGAGGTCAGGAGAGCGGTCATCACAAAGAAAGGTGGAAAGCCTGATGAACGCACTGTCCCGTGGATGACCTCTACATCATCATTGACCACCGACGTCTGGCTCGATGTCTGGACGGAAAGATGTCGAGATAAGCACTGTGAGTGTCGTGCACTCCGATGGACATGCTCGAAGCTCGCCATTCCATGAAAACTGCTTTTTACACTTCATCATTCTCTTTTCTTTTTTATTGAAGTGTATAAAGATTTTAAAACTCATTTTCGACAGTTTATGAGCAATAATACACAACAAAAATACTAGGATAAACACGGGTGGGTGTGCGGCTCCCTTCATCTTACCTGTCTTCATTTTTGCGGTTAATGTCGACAGGTGTGAAGAGTTTCGTCTGGCGTGCACCCGAGTCTACACGAGAAGCAGTCTCACTAAAGTGTTTCGTTATCACTGGCGCCGCTTGACTGAACAGCACCCCGAAGACACCTTGATGTACCCCGTGCAAATCTCCTTTGATGAGGGTGACTGAGTTCTGCCTGGGACCTGAGCCTGGCCGCCCCTCTACCCTCAGGCGGGTGCACGGAGGAGGTCGACATGGGTCATAGCCTCATTTCGCCGTGACGATGACCTTCTAAGCCCAACTGTCATCATCATTATCATCAGCGGCTGTCTTTGGGTTGGGAGGGGGAGTTATTGCGATTTTACTGATAGGACACAGGTGATATTTATATATAGACAGCGAGTGTAATGAAACGGAACAGCTATGTTTACCTCTGGTGTCAACAACGACAACAAATTGATGAAAATAATGTCCTTTATGCGCAGTCATCGTAGTATAAGAAATCAAGGACTGTTTGGTATTACATTGTAATAAAATTATTTTTTTCCGGAAACAATTGTACAAGAATGAGGATGTTTCCCATGATGCCATGTTATTGTACTTGAACTTTAATAAACTTTTTTCACTTAAACTGATTATAGATGAACAGACTGGCAATAATAAATAAATCTGATGGTTTCTATCAGTATTTCTGTGCATTCCCATGTGTTTGCGCCTCTGAGTGGTATGTGCACGTTTGTATCAGAGAGATGTGAATGTGAATTAGTGGGCGAGCGATAGTTTTGTATTGTGCTGTTAAATTAACTTTAATAAGAATATTACCTTCACTTCATAAAGACAGATTGCTCTTGGAAAACCATTCAAATTGGATTATGAAACTTAAAAAAAATATACATTTGGTCAGGGAAAGAAAAGGTGCCCTACTGTTAAAGTTTGGACCTTAAGGAAAGTAAAAAGTAAAGTTCTAGCCCTATGACTAGACAACCGTACCATTAATCATATCTTCTGGAAAAGGACTAAACCTTAGCTCATCCTTCAGTGGAGACGCTGGACAAACATTTTCGGCATGATAACTCGAACTAATCCACAGCCCCATGACATCTTTCTACCGGGCTTCGAGTCCTTAAGACCTGGACACTCCCATTTAGACTACCTTTGTCTCTTGATTCAGTCGCACCCAGCGGGCCAGGGACGATTTCACGGCCAGTTGTAACGGTCTCCATCGTGTGGGTCCGTTTGGCGGTTCCAGTTCTTGGCAT
Organism: Pomacea canaliculata; assembly: GCF_003073045.1. Classification (NCBI taxonomy): domain Eukaryota; kingdom Metazoa; phylum Mollusca; class Gastropoda; order Architaenioglossa; family Ampullariidae; genus Pomacea; species Pomacea canaliculata. Next base: position 12,698,529 of record NC_037595.1, read on the forward strand.
TATTTCACCATTAGCTGCAAAAGCCACAATCTCGTTTCCTGCTCGTTTAGCTCAAACAAACACTGATTTCCATGCAAATTTCTTATTTGGCGCACAGCCGGGGATTTGATGGAAACTTTTGGGACGGGAGCGATGGCCAACAAAAGAGGATTTTTCAAACACAGACTTTCACGACTCATCACAGGCAGGCAACGCCTAAACACTGGTCCTTCATCTTCAAAGAAAATGTGGTCGATGTGTTGGGGGAAGGGGGAATCCCGGCGTTCGTTACTCGCTAAAAGTGTCAGAGAAACAGAAAAACATTGTCGGGAGCACCGTCGATATTTTCTGGAACGAGATTTCAAAAGCTTCGTCGGACACCCGCCTGACACGGATCGAAGAAAGGGACAACACCATGTTGGTACAAGCCAAATCACGAGAGTGGTTGTCCCTGTGAATGGTAGAGAAAGGCAAGGCAGCGTTAATGAAGCCTGCAGATGTGGAGTCAGAGGTAGAGGCTAAAGTCTGGCATCAACCAGGCCATTTTGGAACCGAGGAAGTCCTGATGGCAGATGGGGGAAGAGAGGAAATAAAATCTGGCGAATGAAGACAGTGCAAGTCTGTGGATGCCCTCGGTCAGGCTGCAGCATTTACTCAAGTCTGTGATTACTGTTGCACTAACGATGACATGTTTATCGATGTCGAGGTCGTCCTCAAAGGTGTCGTGGTCATCAGTGTTTTACAGATTCTGGCAAAACTACATTCGGAATAATAATATTAAAAATTTAATAAGTTTTCGAAATTAGTTGCTGGTAATTAAGCTTGAAAAAGCTTAAGATCGCACATGATTATTAAAACATGTAAAATTTTCTTTTCAAAATTCCGCCTCTTAAAACGTACCAAAACTGAGAAGAGAAAAGAATTATTGGAATTTATTGCACCACAATGTGTATATCTGTAAGTACAGATAGGTAGTCGCTCTTTAAGCACACTCATAAAATGACATTTACATAAATTTGTCTTCTTTCATTTCACATTTCTTTTTTTATTCCATGTCACAAAATTGCACATTTCAAAATTAATGGCATAACTACATATACTGCATTATGATACAAAATCGAAGGACACTATATAACAGCTTTTATTTTAATTGAAATATTTTAAATAATTTAAGAATATTTTAAATAAAATATGAAAAGTAATGTGTGTATCTAGAATACAAAGGTGAGTTACTTATTAATTTTTGCAGTCTTCAGCAAGAAGAAGAAAGGATTTCTAGCAGTAAAAAACTACACCTGTGTGAAGGTGTCACAAGTGTCCCCGGTATCACACATCCTGCAAACTCCCAGAAGCTTCCCCAGGTAAAGCAGCAAGTGGTCCAACTAACTCGAAGTACTTTCGGAAGACTTCGAATTACATTTAGAATTAAACTTGCAATTACACTGAGAGTTACACTGTTAGAATTACTCTCAAAATGACACTTAGAATAACACTCAGAATATGAACTCTGTCTCTGATGTCTACGAGAGATGAACTTCACTATCACTGGTCTTGGTCTGTTCTTCAGTAATTTTCTTCTCTATGCAAAGTTGAAATTGTGTCAGTGTCAATGCCCGATTGACCAAGTCATCTATTATATTATTATTATTATTATTATTATTATTATTCAACAAGCATTACAATTAAGAACAATATAGCGCTAGAGTCACCAACATCTCTTAAACTAATGAATTCTTTAACGAAAAGGTTCCAAACATTTTTATGAAAGGTTAACCAAAACCAAAAGTGTGTCCAAATGTAGCGTCAAGTAGAAAAACAAAATCAAAATTACTTTGGCAAAAAAATATTATGAAAATTAAGCAAATACAAACCATCAAACTAAAATAGTTTCAGTGCAGTATTACCCATATAATTCTAGGTACAAACTCTTTGGCAGAATATATGGGGCTGCAAGAAAACAATACCTGCACCCTCCGTGGCAGCGAAAGGGAGACAATTGAACATCATCAATCTTTTGGTTGGAGATAAAAAAAAATAAATTCATCAGCGGGGCTGACAGACTACATGAATTACACTTGTATGGGTCAGAGTATAAGAAAGACTTGTTTGTACAAAGACCTATTGGTTAGCGAACTTTTATGTAAACTTGTAACATCCCGCAGTAACAAGAAATATTGAGTTGTCTCTCCAATGTTCTATGTATAACTTTGGTGAAATTAGTTCATGAACATGTATGTACACAGATACATAGGCTTTTGTCTAATTCATTTGTAATTTTTATTGTCTTCTTCTGAATAGTAAAAATAAATAACAACCAATTTGGAAATTAAGACTTTTACATAAAAGTAGTTTTAAATCGAGAATGAGAATATCATGAAAACACCTCTCTTGTGTTTAACTTGTGTCTTTCAGACAAAATTGTACAAACCTTACTTCACACAATTGACTATACATACATGATGCTAAGGTAATTAAACTATTTATTCAGTATATATTGGTGTGTTGAGCCTACCTATTCCAAAAAGAAAAAAAAAAAAATAATAATACCAACCTTCTAAATTCCTACAGTGAGCAGATTAGCAAAACACTGAGTGACGAGGGGACAGAAGTAAGCAAGGTTAAAGAGCATGGGGATTAACTTGAGCACTGTTGGGAATGGCATTATCTTCAAATTATAATTGTCAGGTTTAAATTAGTAAATTTAAAAATGTGAGATTCATTGCATGATAATTGGCTGTTTAATCATGCATATTGTGCAAACAAGATTGTCTAGAGCAAATTATTCATTTTGTATTCAGTGTATAGAGCTGCACAATTGGTCGATTAAAAGAGAAAAATGGATATATAGACAAGCAGACAGTTATAGATGGGACAGATAAAGAAACAAAATGGTGGAAAATGCTTAAATAACACTTAGAATTACACTTTGAGGAACACTCAGAACTACTCTCAGAATGACATTGTGAGCTACACTCAGAAGTACTTTTAGAATGACACAGGTACTCTCACAATTACACTAAAATACACTTAAAATGTGAGCTTGTTTCCTCTTTACTTATTCAACATACAATAATAATTATTATTTTATTAATTATCTACCAGTATTCTTAATCGCTCGCTTGGACACAGCCTGAACACACAGAGATAACCGAGACTCTGAACCAAAATGAAGGGAGCTTCACGGGAGGAGGGCAAAAAGGTGTCGTAACGGCACCTTTTGTAATTGTTTCCCTTTTCCTCCGTCACTGCCTGCGCATGCCTGGGTCCTGGCTGCTCCGTCGCGCCTCCCCCAACCTCCCGTCAATGCGCCGCCGTTATGCCCGCGCACGTGCGCGCGTGCTTGCGCATGCCCGGGGCCAGTTACCCGAGTTCCGGAGGCCAGCCAGAGCCGCTTCTGCTGCAGGCGGATGTGTGCTATCTCCACGCCGTCGCTATGATATCAAATTTCCTGCAAAAACACTTCCATATTGTTTGGCGGAGATAATGCCGTCTTGTCCCCGCGACTCAAGTCCGACCACTCCAGACCCAGTAGCAGGACGACGTCTTCGCGGAGGATGCGTCTGTCCCCTTGCTTGCTCTCTCCAGGGGAAAGGGGCTGGAGGTGGGGTGGAGGTGTGGGTGAGAGTGGGGCGCCGAGTCGTGGACACCTCCTGATAGAGACATCTCCGTGCAGCTTGGTGTCTTCATGCTTCTTTCCTTCAGTCCTTTCTGATCCCAGTGTTCCCACTCGAAGTTGTAATCAAGATTTTCCTTCGAAACAGAGTTTCAAAACTCAAACCTCATCTTTCTCTCGTCCTTGCAGAGACTCGTTTCTCTTTTCTCTCCATCTCTTTATCTCTCTCTTCCTTGCTTACTCTTTAGTCCATTTTTCTACGCTTTGCACGCCCTCTGTTCTGCAGCACCCCCCAACTCCTAATCCACCCCTACCCCGCTGTCACCGTCCGAGCCTTTAAAAAAAAAAATTCCACGACGATAGCAGTCAGGTCTAGTCCGGAAGAAATCAATTTCTTTTTCTTTGTGGAAAGTGATGGGTAAATTGGAAATTTATTAGATAACGCAAATGAAGCCGGAAGCTCCCCGAATGAAAGGCGATGATGAAATCGTCATTTGTGGAGTCGACGAGACGCCATGTCAGGAGCCGGTCCCTCTTGTGCTCATTGTCTTGAACGTGTTCTTCTTTGACAATGACTTAGCGTCTGACCAAGTGATGGAGTCTGGAGGAGGCCGAAAGGCGGGCCGGAAATTGCGTCAAACCTCCAGCTTTGCTTTGTAGTTTGGGTGGACGTGATCATTTAGTGTGTCTTGACACACAGTGCTGCCACAAAAAATGGTCTGTGTGCTTCGTTTAGCGAGACGAAAGCGAGGTGGAAGTCACGAGTTCATTGCGTTTTGGCGCCATCGTTGCCAGCGAAAAATAGAACACAATAATCGTTTAACAGTACAGGAGTGTATTCGCAAAAATGAAAATCTTCTCAGTCGACCGTCGTTGTCATCATTATCATCATCGTCATTGTCATCATTTTTTCTTCTCTTCTTGACCCTCCCTAACCAAAATTGCCTCCCCTTTTAAAAGTCTGGGAAAGTCTAAAACCGTCTTACTTCATATCCCATCATATTGGAATGTAAACGGTTTAAATAAAGGCAGTGAACGCAGAATACGTAGGTAAGATCACACGAACATCCTGGCCGCACGACTATTGCGTGTAATGGCTGAGCACCCAGCCACCCGGCCACCCGGGCAACCTTTTAGCTACAGGTGCGATGATTAAATCATACCTGTCTTCTGCGTCAAAGAAGAAGAAAAAGCGAAAGAAAAAAGCTTGCCATTGGTTCTGTCCTCAAAAGGCGTTTGCCTTGCCATTTTCTTTCCACTCCCCATCCCGGGAGTTGCAGGAGGCCTCAATAGTCCATTAACTTCGTAGTTAGACATACAATGTGCCCTGTGAGCTACTTGACCGCAGTTCTCAGCAGGCTTTCTTTCATTTGTCTGTTGGCTGACTTTAACTGGATATGATTAAAGGTTGTTTGACTTGATTACCGCCGAGTGAATCACCGCTAAATGGTGCATGTGTGAACACGAGACACCTCAGCCAGCGAGTTCTTCAAGTGGAGTGTAGCTTTTGCATACATTGTGTGGAGGAAAACTTCAGGAGGTCAGAAAAGATTTTAGTTTTTCTTCGTGTGCTCCCATCCCCTTCCCCCTTCTCTTTCTCTCTGAGCTCGGCAAGTTCTGTCTCTCCCTTTCTCTCTTCTTTCTCTTGAGTTATTTCGGCTTCGTACTGGAAGGTGAAATTATTTATCCTTTTCATGTCATGATTTTCAGTTATTTATGACATTTGCTATTTTTACACTCGTTTTCTTATTTTTCTACGACGATTGTAGAGAGCCGATTGTATGAACAATTAAATCACTTCGGTTTACTTTCATGGTCTTCTCTCTTTATATCTATATATCCATACTTATCTGTCTCTTCTCTATTTGTCTCTCTCTTCTCATTGTTAGTTTTTGGACCTGACAGAATAATGCTACAATAGGGTCTTATGTTTGCCTGAATGCCTCGTCCTTCTGTAGAAACAGGTTTGGAAGACCGGCACATGCCCGCTAATATTAATACAATTTGTAGTGTAAGTCTACAAAACTGCTTCATAATAAAGGCAAAAAAAAAAGAAAGAAAGCAACCATTACATAAATAATGGATTCAAGGTTTTGTAGAGTTTAAATAAATGCAATTTAAAAGCAATCAAGTTTATATTTTTTTCATGAAGCTTGTGTAAACTGATCTGAGAAAGTCAGGGTCGTCGACACCTGGTCCTGGAAGACTAATAGGCGGCAATGGGCGGAGCAAAGAGTACAGCTTCACACCTGTTCGGCATGAAAACCTAGACGGTTGAAAACTGTCCTGCGCTATCTGCTCATCTCTTCCTCACTAATGTGTCGTCAGCTGACGAAGTGGTCCAAGGGGAACGCACTCTGCAAGTCGTTGACGTGGCTTTTTGGCCGCTGAAGTATCGCGAGTTCCATCAGTTAGGGACGACATTCCATTTGCCGCGCCACGCTTCTCTGACTGACACCTTCCCTTCTTTTTGGACCAAAAGAGTGATGATGTGAAAGGGAGATAGCTCTCGTAACTTCCAGTGCGAGGCGGTAGGAGGTACGGGACGGCCATTGTCGCGCGAACCTGCAGAAAATAGACGATAAAGGTCGCGAAGGACGGAGGGAAAAAAATCAAATTTGTTTTTAAGCCTCTAAAAAGATTTTCAAACGCTTTGGTAAGCGTCCCAGCATGGCTTCCACAAAACGTGGGAATTGAAGCTGCCAAACGAATCCCAGAAGCCCTTGGTTGTTGTTTTTTTTATTTTTTTTTTTTTTTTTTTAGTTATCTGCTTAATTAAGAAAGCAAGATAGATTTGTGTGCACAAGCCCTCGTGAACGAGACACTCGTCAATGATGTATACGCTGTAGGCAGGTCGTAAATGTTAAAGTCTACCGACCAATGGGTACAAAAAACAAACAAACAAACAAAAAACAAAAACAACAAAAAAACAACAACAAACAAACAAACAAACAAAAAAGTCAGATAACAGAATCAAACAACATACACAGTAACTTGTAGACATTCGGAAAGTTCGACACTATTACTAAGAAAATACACAACATAAAAATACTAAGAAGGGGATCCACTCGATGCTTTAATCTTAAAATCGCAGAAGATTTTGTCACCGGCCAGCAGTTACTTACTAAGACATCAGCGGTAATCATATATGTCCGTAGTTGACTTGTAAAGGCAGTGCGAGAATCGAACCTGATAAGCAAGGAATATCATGCGAGAACAGTAAACCTGTAGTTTTCTTTGAAATTGATACCATCAAGATAGCTACACGTATAGCTACGAACTATACGTTACACCAACCGTCACTTAAAGGCCCGTGACATTTGCCGGGAGTCACTGATAGAATCAGGGCAACGAGTGCAAGGAGGTGAATGCAGGCAAAAGGCTCAAGAAAGAGAACCTACTCACACAGATATCAAGTTCGTGAAACTCTACTGGTACTTCTAGTAATAATTGTATACAGGCCTCGACTTGTTCTTATCGTTTTCGACGTAAGTCGGATCCTACGTTCATACAGTACTGTACCGTAACACAGTACGTACAGTAAAAATATTGTGCCACTACGCTTTGTTATCCTGTCGCTTTCGGAGCAGATTGTCACGTGCTGGATGGATAATCGTAACTGATAAACCTGAAACAGAATGACAGTTCGAAGACCTAACAAAACGACGTATAGACCGTGCAGAACTTAATGAAGACAAACAAAACTATCAACTACACTACTGGCGCACATCACGACATAGAACCCAGAGACACATCCTTTGGAGTGTGATTTCAGTACGACAAAATCTTACTGGAGAGGAGCTACTGAAGGACACCACCACCAATAAAAAACAAAAAAACAAAAAACAAAAACAAAAAACAAAAAAAAAACAAACAAACAAAACAAACAACAAACAAACAAAAAAACACACACACACACAAATGCAACAACAAAACCAACAATAACAAAGCAAAACAAACCACCATGCATACACCACAAAACAAACACAAAACAAAACATTTTTCTGTAAATCGCTCTCAAACAGCACCTGTCTTTAGTGAGGTATCACCTCGAACAAGAAGCATTTTGCATCCAGACACACCCGATTTCATCTCACATAAGTCTTAATTCAAACTCGTCAGATAAGACCTACAAACCACACTAACGATTAAACCGTTTGATTGTTGACTGTTACTGCAAGAAATGTGTCTTATAGACCAGTCGAACGATACAGTTTTTTTTTTACTTTTTCTTTGTGAAGATGATATATACATTAGCATTGGTGAGCACCAGAAAAATCGTAGAGAGGAACTCAAAAGCAAACAGAAAAGAGAATGAAAAAAAGAAAAAATAGGACAATGAACGCGAGTTGACACATCTACCATCTTCGCCACTCCTCCACGCACACACATGCTTTGAGAACATGCAAGAAATATTCGCAACAAAAACAAGTCAGCACATACACCCTGAATGGCGGATTCAGGTAGGTATTCGAGCAAGCTCACGTGCAATCAATCGACTCAACCTTTACTTAAATACAAACAAAGCCCGCATTCTCTTGTTTCCCTCGCTGCAGCTTGCAAGGATGTGGGAATACGACCATCGGACCATCTCCTGTAGGTACTGGTCACGGTCGAGGACCTTGCACACATAATCACGGAGCCTCAACCACCCTCACCCCCAACCCCAATCCTCACCTTCTCCCCTTTGCCCTCCCGCCGTCAAGACGAGGGTGGGGAGGATTAGGGTGGGTCGTGGTTGGAAGGAAGCTGAAACATTTCAACGAAGCGTGAAACAGCGCACTCGGCTCTTCTCACGGGACTTCCACTCCCCCTGCCCCTGCTCCACCACCTCGTGTCTCCAGTAACGTTTTTGTGCCCGGCCCCTTCCATCACTCACCGCTGACACCCCTCCCCCCACCACCACTCCCCAACTTACCTCCCATCCCCCGCGCCAAGCGGTCGACGCATGCGCGCTGTAAGGTGACGAACGCCGCCCGCCGCTGGTGGTCAGGCGCCTTGTGTCCCATAAGTCACCAGCATCCGCCCTCCCTGCAGGGTCAGGGTCAGAGGCCGCGTCCTCGGATGACCTGCGGACTACCATCAGGTGTAACCACTGTGTCAGAGCGTGGACATGAAGACCGAGGTGTATGTAGCCTAGTGTGTACTTGATGGACAGGACTATTTAGGTGGGAAGTTCGCTGGGATGTACAAAATAACTTGTGCTAAGTAGCTTAAAATTAGAATATAGCATAATGACTGGAGTTTAATTAACGAGGGTTTAACAAGGACTGACTGTACTATGTGGTGGAAATTACCTGAGATGTAGCACAACGGATGCAGTGTTGCATGTTGTGTCAAATTATCTAGGAAACATTCTTGTGTGCGTGATTTGTAATTGCATTTCAGAAAGCTAGCGTTTTACCGCAAATATCCAACAAAAGCGTAGGTTTTTTTTTTCTAGATTACCTTTCTTTCATTCATTGTTTCCTTACTTTAAATATATGCTATCACTTTTAAACTTTTTATTTTTATTTTGTAAATCCCGAAAACATTTGCGTTTTAGAAATGTTCACTTTCGAAGCATAAAAATTCAGATTATAATCATAAAAATAATTGTATTATTTATTATTATATTCTAAAAATTCGTGCCGTTAAATGCAGAAAATTCTTCGTTACATGACCTATTGCATTTATCCCGTTTGCTTTAAAATCTGAGTCTTTGGCCCCAGTAAACTGCTGGAAGGAGTTTTCTCGGAAGGGGTTCTTTGTCACCAACATGTCCAGACAAGGGATTGAAAATCTGTTATGAGATATGAAGTGGATGAAGCGAAACTTCGAGATTCATCTGTAACAAATTGACAAGCTTATTCTTGAAACGTGCTGTGTTGATGTGTCATCAGAAGGATGCGACCTTTTTCTGTTTACCAGACCTGCTTGATTTGTTTACAGTTTTCGATGAATCACTTTGAATTCATTATTGTAAGACTTCATTGAAATCATTTCTACAGGTGTTAGGAAGTTAGACTGGATTTCTGGCACCAGATTCCCAAACGTGTTCACCTTTTTTATCGGTGAGGTAGAGATTGAATCGAGAAGGTTCATCTTCGTCCAGCCGCTGTCAACATGTTTTTTTTTTAAACAAACATTACTTTCCAAAGGAAAATTCAGTATTAAAATTGCTTTTGTCGTGTACCACCACACATTTTATTTCTTTTAATGTATTCATGATAATTTCTTTATATAGATCATAAAATACACACAAAAATTTTGGAAGATTGATGGATGGATTTGCTTAGCAGATATTTAAATAAATGTACACTGAGAAAGTGAGAAAGAGCTACATCATACTTTAATTTTAAAATTCATTTTAGATAAGTATCGCATATAATTTACATGCATCCTTCAATTTATTCCTAGAACTTGTAAAATGACATCATTAAGGCTGTCAAGTGAATTAACAAGCGTCCTAGATATATCTGACACTTACTCAGATTTCTTTTTTCTTTTTTCTTGAGTAATAACTTCCCTATCTATGGTATCTCTTAATATGTTAACAGAGAAAAAAGTGTGCACCTCTCTTTTTAATACTATTCTTCTGATAATGCTACAACTTTTTGCAGATTCTGATATTAAATTCCATAATTTTCAGCCAAATTTGCCCAGTGATGTGCGACATGCTGTTCAGTAATCAGATGTGAATGTATTGCCTCATTATTTACACTTTCATTGCCCAACATTGCATATCTCTCACCACTCACTTTGTTAATAGCTCTCCTGTGTGATTCCCGGGGGCAGCATAAAAATCTAGCTGACATTTTCCAGACAGTGGACTTCAGCCAGTGGGACGAGCATTTTACTGTTATTTGCCGTTGGCACTTTAATTAATGTTGTCGCCGGTGAGCGACGTTGTCTCCAAGATTCCTATCGGGTGGGAACTTGGAACAGTGGGAGCAGAAGCCGCTCTGCACTCGTAAAACAAAGCCTCGGCAGTCGTAAGAAATGATCGGTTGATTACCCACGAACAAGTATCAGATAGATGATAGATCAGTAAACTATGATAAGTATAGTGTGGACGAGCAAATGCGCTGACTGAAGGCAAGTTTAACAGGTTTAACACATTCGATAATAAACTGCCGTGAGGCGATTTACACTCATGAGCTAGCGAAGTTTTCATTTTTTTCCCACTCATAAATGTCTATATATTTATATGACAAGCGCATCCAATTATCACTTTAATGTAAGGAAACATCGATGCTATATTAAGTGTTAATTATACAACCAACAATACATTTTTCAGGTGAGATTTTACTTTGAAACCTGTTTTAAATATTCGATTTAATTACGAGAGAATATATTTCCTAATAAAACCCAAGTTTTGATATTACTTTATTAAACTCTTCAATCTTAAATAAAAAGATTTAAATGGAAAATCGTTAATGTCACAAAAATTAACATAAGTATAGATTGAGAAAATATGTTAAAAGAATTGTATAGCGTTTAATTTTAGAAATAGAACATTCACAGAAGGATGTGAGAATAAGGGAAGAAACAGATTATTTGTGGAGAATGTCTGAAATTATCTCTATGGTTTTGAAGACGATGCAATGAGGTGAAACGGTGCCAGTGAGCTACTGAGAGCAACAAGTACAGGTAAGTAACTCTTACCTGCTCAAAGTCGTTAAGCTCTTAACTCTTAAGCGGTTATCTTTTCCTGATGAATGGTGTGAAGCCTGTGCTTGTCCACCGTGCGAGTATCGGAAATCAATACACAAATAAACTTATCTTTGTTTTTACATATTTGTTAAATGCCGAAATCGATGAAACGATCCCTCTCCTGACTCTCTCAAAAAGTCGGAGAATCTCATATAAGCACCTGTCAACCCCTGTTCTTAAGTTTTTTTCCCCCCGCATCTCCTATTTTTTATTTTTATTTTACATAGGTAATGAACACCTTACAATAACATAAACAGCAAAAAAGCGAAAGTAATCGATGAGGACAACCGAAGCATGTTTCCTCTACAGCCCCTGAAGAGTTATTTGGGTCTGAGTCGGTTAGAGACTAACAGTCGAATTGCTCATGTTGTAACGGTGTTGTTTGTTTAGATGCATTACACTGTTTAGTCAGTAAACCAGGATAACCATAGTTTAGCGGCCGTTGGCGCTGCATGCTGCACGTCTGCATCTGTCATTCTTCTCCCACTCCTATTTACTCTCCCATTCCACGACCCACCCTACCCAAATTCAGTGTACACGTGACCAGTGATTCTGTATATGATTATATGATAAACAATGCCATTAGGAAAGTATGCTTGATGATTTCATCCACTAGATGATGAAACATTCGTCAACCGGTGCATCCAGACACACGTTTCTACAGTGGAAGTGAATGCGAGCGATTTTCTCAGTAACATCACAAGTCTGTGCTGAGAAAATGGCTGACAATGTAGAAAGTCTACATACTACTGAATTGTATGAGAAAAAAATATATATTTTTTTTAATTACAGAATGAACAAAGCCTCCTCCTGTGAACACTACATCACTGTATCATCTCACAAGGACTGTGGATTATATTTTAAATATAGAACCTTAAATAAACATCTTCCAGTTCAGACTGAGCGGTTGTGCAATGTACCAAGATCCCAACGACACATACAGCTTGTGATACTGGAGACGAATTCGTATATATTGTGGTCGATGATTATTTCAAGAATAGACGAAAAAAATGTTATTTTAAATATCCTAACGCACTTAAATACAACGGTCTCTTCTGCTGCACAAAAATGCGTGTACTGAGAAAATTTATCTTATTTATAAAAACTTTTTCTGAATGGTTTCTGAAGTAGAGTCACTGGTTCAAACCTTGCTAGTGCATATTTAATATGAGCATAATTTCTGCTCTTATTTTTAGTATCATAAGTATATTTTCTTTTATATATATAGGTGTATCACTAACTTATATTTACTTTTATTCAAGCTTTGTGTACATTTTTTTCAGATTTATTTGAGGAAGTTGTAATGGTGAACTGCTATTTATGTATAGCTTTAATTTCTCCATACCCCTAAAGGGGTGAGTGAATAAAATGACTAATGATAAGTGCTACACAGGAATAAATAATAAATAAATAAAATAAAAATAATCAAAAAATGAAATAAATAAGTATTAAAAAAATCATCATAGACTGGCCTTCACAGGCACACTAAGTGCACAGTGGACATGAATTATCGTTTTCAGGATCTGAGGAGGGAGGCGGGGTAGTGAGGGTGGAGAAATAAGATCAAAGAGAAGAGAGACACGGTCTGTTCAAATGAGGCAGAGCATCAACTACACCGTGGTTCGTCGATCACAGCCTCTGCGATGTGCACCAACGCCCCCTGCCTCCCTTCTGTACCCAGGGCAGCTGACACCCGGCACCAGAAGGTGTTGTCGTATGGAGGGAGGAGCGACAACAGTGATGTCAACAAATGTATGTGACCTGGGTGGACTCGGCACAATGTAGTATGTGACCTGGGTGGACTCGGCACAATACGGACTCGAGGAAGAAACCGTTTTGGTTCTCAGGCGAAAGATAAAATTACTGTGAGCAAATTAAAGAAAGAGATCAGCGATAAGCACACAGAGCAAGCCTGTTGCAATCAATGCCACATGCATCAGAAAAAAACAGAGCTCTTGGATCAATTGAAACCTACCGTGATTAAGGAGATAAAGAAACTAAAAATGATACACAAAACCCGTCATATAAATATATAAATTCACAGAGATGCCCACCATTATCAATGCCTACACAAGTGTAGTATAAACTCTAAACCATGAAATGACGAAAATAAATGATGCCACTGAGGGTGTACATCCACCGTGATGACAGGGATTTAGTGACCATGGTGTGTATATGTATATAGTGGAGGTTTGCCTTGGATGTCTACCCTAAAAGTTTGCTACTTTGCGTGTACGTGTAATTTAACGGATGTTAAAGACTTTCTAGTTTAGGAAATTTCATCTTTGTAGCACCTCTCCTACAGTCATTTTGAAATTGTTTATGGTTTAAGAGAATGAGAATGTGTGTGTGTGAGAGAGAGAGCTCACTTGGTGGTGGAAAAGGCATTACACAAAATGAATAGCATTTAGTTAAATAAAATATATCCTATATTTTTATACTTTTAATAATCTAAGCAGCAACCAAAATGTGTTTGTCAAACTTTTTCTTCTGTCACACCTTCCTTATTTCTTTCATAACCTATTTCATATAGGTCACTCGTCACCACGAGACTTTCGGAAATCTTGTTTATTTATTTATTTTACACGAAGAAAAAAAGAACGTGAGGTGCTGTTTTCCACTGGCCAGTGGCCTCAACGGTGACGCGCGTATAATCGACTTCATGGCATGAACAGGGCGCTGCTGACAGTCGGCAGATCCCACATCAAAACCGAAGCCCGGAAGTCAAGTCCTCTGCCGCCGTGTTCGCGCATGCGCATATGCGGCCCGATGGCAGGGGTCGCTTTTAAGCCAAAGCGAACTTGTTCGGTTTTCCTCTTGTCCCACGACTGACGGCTTCTTGTCGTGTTCCGCATGGGTCTTGGAACTGGTCCTCTGAGTCGGCCACCTTTGCTTTCGTCACAGCTTCCCGTTTGTCACTGTCAGCTTGGGAACGCCCCTTCCTTCACCCTCCCCCTCCCAGTCGCTCTTTACCCCTCCGTCCACCATCCACTCCGACCCCGACCCCTCTCCCCTCCTGTTGCCACTAGTCTTCACTATTCTTGGGCATTTTGCAGATGGTTGATTTTCGGTGCTTTACACCAAATCAGCGACTTAAAGGTCTTCCAGCCTCGAAGTAAATAAATCTCATCATCTCCCAGTAACACCTTCCCTGCCCAGGTGGCGGGATGTCCACACAGCCTCTGGCGCTGAAACAAGCAGCTTGGTTCTAGAGCATGGAGAAAGTTTAGGGTTAGAAAATCTTATATAAACATGAATTTAAAAGTTAGTTTGACTGGTTACAAGTCTTTTTTCTGTAAACTTTTTAGGGAGGATGGAGTGACAAAGGCAACCTATATGATGACGACGATGGAGGTGATTGAGTCTCGGTTTTGGCGAAACTCATTTTAGGGTTAAGTTCTTTAAAACGTTCATTTAATTAGTTGACTTTGCCATTCATTTTGTCACCTCTCTGCTTTTCACCTTTTTCATCAAAACAAAACAAAACAAAAAAACAAAAAAAAACAAAACATGTAAAAACATCATCTTTAAAATTACGCATTTCTCTGATACCGCTGAGTTCACATTTACAAAAATAAGATAAAAAAAATTAAGAGTGTTTCCTTTACATTCTAGATTATGATGTGAGCAGCATCATTCTCATTTAAGAAAACTCTGTGTTGCTAACGTTTAGTCTCTGATGAAGAGAAAAGCATCGTGAAGAAAAAGTTCTAACCTTTCTTATAGTAGAAAATACAGGTTTTGGCCTTACTGCACATTCACTAAACCACTTGGTGCCTAAACCAACACAGATACTTTATTCTCTTCCCATGTGTCAATGCTTCCTACAACATACTACATATACCGAACACTGGATGGAAGTAAACATTCTTTGCAATGCGGCTTGATCGGGACAAACCGCGAATTGTTTGTGTATCCGTGGCGCTGATTAGCTATCCAGCCTGTCTGCTTCATGTCCGCTTTCTTGCTAAATCACTACATCCACTTTAATAAAATATTGCGTTTGACATTATTGAAAAAATGAAAGAGGAATAAAAATATCTTTTGTCTGAAAGTAAGGTAGCCGAAAAATTACATAAAAAATAACAGATCTTTGATGGGTTTTGTACTCTGGGGACAAAATGTATGCTAGAGACTTGCGAACAGAGTGGATGACTACTGACTGGCTGGGTGGCTGGGTAGTTGACTGGCTGACTGACTGACTGACTTCTTCGTTTTGTTGTCTTCCACGCCCTTTCATTTGTATTGATTCGCACATGTTGTCCCCCTCGTCAGAAGCAAACAACGGTAAGTAGGAAGCAGCCGATTCTCAAAAGGGGGAGGGAAGTAGGGGGTGGGACGATCGCTGGCGTCAGGAATCTCGCAAGACAGGCAGAAAGCGTTGAATTCTAGCGGCCATATTTCCCTGACATGTTTCATGGGGCGGAAGACATTTCTATTCGCTTTGTGCAGCGAAGCATCGGCAGTCCCAATCAGCCTCCCGCCCAGATAACGGAGGACACGCATTAGAGGTGGCACCTATGGGCAGGCAAGCCATCTTCTGTTCAAGAAGCCGCGATGGTTAGAGGGAGAAGGCGAGAACGGACTGCCTGCGCCCACGCAGCAGGTATGATTCAGCCCACCGCAACTTTTAGGGGGCGCTACCTGCGACATCGTAAATTTTGAGAGGAGAAAAAATATGAAATCATGAATGAATATGATTTTCAAGCATTTAAATATAGCTGGTAATGGAAACGAAGTTTGGAAACAATGTAAGCCAATGCTGAAGGCGAAGGATAGCTTTTGCAACAAAACCAAACTTGACTTTTTAATGCAAAGACTAATCAACTTTACTACA
Source organism: Pomacea canaliculata (assembly GCF_003073045.1). Classification (NCBI taxonomy): domain Eukaryota; kingdom Metazoa; phylum Mollusca; class Gastropoda; order Architaenioglossa; family Ampullariidae; genus Pomacea; species Pomacea canaliculata. Next base: position 12,714,653 of record NC_037595.1, read on the forward strand.
TGCACACATTTACAGTTGAAGCCGTTTGCTGATTTTGTGATTAAATTACTCTTTGTCTGGCTTAAATTAGCAAAATAAAATAAACCTCTCGAGTTGAATTGGCTATCGTATGATGGATCCACAATGTCACCTGTACCAGAAGCAGGAGGAAGCAGATTTGATGAGACTGAAATGCATCACAAGTTTTTGAAGTTTTTCTTGAACTCGACACCCAAAGCATAGACTGGTTCGCGACTATCAGGAATGCTCAGCCATTCTTTTCTAAGCCTCTCACAGACTACATGACAGAGTTTGACTCGTCAACCAGATGTTTATGGCCTCCTGCGATTTCATCATCATGAAGCTGGAGCATGTCAGCTAGGACACACACACACGTGCATGCATGGTGAACAAAGCTTACCACCTTCTCAAATTAAGGGGTTGTTTCTTTGTGACTATCTATACAATTCCCTTTCTCACTGCTTACCACGTAAACAAGTTCAGACCTCTTCTAGTCCTTCGATCATAAAACTACTGGAAGAGTGTCAAACCACGTATATTTCAACTAACCAATCCCTCCAAGGGAAAAAACAGACCCGACCCAGGCTGCCTGGGTGCTTGGCAGCCAATTCTAGCCTGAAGGTTCCATAAGAATTCAGAAATGGCTTCCAAGTCTTCGGACTTCTTCTAGGCAGCGCAGGTTCCCGTATCGCATCACTTGTTCACCGACGGTTCCCAATTCCCCTCTCCGCGGCTCCGGAAGCGAAGGGCGGGGTAACCGTTATTATTGCAAATCAAATAACAGTGATAGGAAACGACTCGAGAGGCAGGCCGCCACGGCCGGCTGCCTAATGAAGCGGAACGATTGTTTTCTGTCGTCGCTATCTACTGCAGGGACTTTCCTTCCGCCGAGACTTGGCGGCAGTCGAGGGAATTCGTCGACTTTGCTGGGTGAAGATGTTGGGCAGGGGACGGATCTGGGCGGCTATAGGTGAGGCGGGTACAGATGTAGAAACAACAGCCTTGTGACTAGAGACCGCTAGTTTTGTGACGGGTGTCGTTCTTGTGATGTATATCCTGACGAAGGGACTTGTTCATGTCTTCATAAATGTCAAACTTTGAAGCACCCAATAAATAATGAAAAGTAAATAAATGAAAGAGAGGAAGATGTATGTTAAAAATACCAAGAAACAATAATACCTATTGTTAAGATATGTACATGTGTACAGGCTCATATGGATCACGCCTACCTTTTGGTAGCTAGGAAAATAATTTACCAGAATGTCTTGAGCCTAATTAATAATAATAATAATCATAGTAATCATCATCATCATCATCATCATCATGGATAGGATTGCCCTTTTCTTTTTCCTTCGCTATTGTTTGGAGTGGTGTTTCTTGTCGAGGTAGAAAAAGATCGTTCATTTAAAGGCGAAATACAACACTTATTCATCAATTCTTTTCAGGAAATTGTTGTGTCTGCTGACAGTAACATTAGAACACGACACAAAACATCAACACAGACTATAAAAGAATATAAACTTGCTACAATCAACAATCTAATTTCAGTCCTTCGCGGCTAAAAAGACTGAAATAATAATTATAAAAATACAAGTATTTAGAATGGCTGATCTCACGAGTTGAAGGTGTTGAACGAGGCATTCGCTGGTGTGTGCATCAGGAGCAAAACAAAGCAGTACAAACAAGCCAACACAACACAATGCGATTCTATGTTGTTGACCTTTCTCTGTACATGGTTATGTCTATAGGCATGTATTTCCAGAAGTAATATTCACTCAAATGTGGGGTAATAGTATCCTGAACTGATCTTTATCCAGTCATTAGGATACATGTACTCACTAATATTATTAGACACATGAAAATATATTAGACACTCACTGCTATTATTATTCATGTACCTCAGCTCAGGGTTAGTTAGTATTATTACACACTCACTCCCATTGATCACTATTATTATTGAAGATAGAAATGCTGGTTGTTACTAAAATTTAAAATGTGGAAACAAAAGAACCCTCAACCTAACCAAAAAAAGACGAAGAATCCAAAACAAAAAAGGGGGGAGAGGGGGGACCATGAATTGGCTGCCGAAACCATTTCATCTCAGGACCGAAACTGTCCTAGTAAAGAAGTGGGCAAGATTAATGAACAGCTTTTTTTCTTCTTTTCGGCGAGTTCCGTCTGTTTTAGGAGCTCTTTTGTTATCAGGAGGCGATGATTTATTAGGGGAGTTAATTTGGCGAAACATCTTCATCGCACGTGAAGCGTGAAGTTAAGGCACAAACACTCCCCGACTCACCGGTGCGCATGCGCGAAACTCAAGATGTGGGGTAGTTGAGGGAGTGGGGTGTGCTATTCCACAGCCTGCACTACAAATCTGTGGTTTCACGCATTCGATGCCGAGTTCCTCGACGGACCTCTGAAAAGACCGCTGGCCGGCCATTTATAGCCGAGAGGCGGCAAAAGGGTTAAAATTATGACCGACCAAGTAACGATCTCTGGCATAATTAAGCTAAAAACAAATCACAGGAAGGAACAACGTTTTGGGGGAAAACAGAATGCTGGTGGAACAGGCGAGGGAAAATAAAACGAACGAAAGCATGCAGTTGTGAAAGGAGATGCTGCTAGGAGAAGGAGGAGAGGATGAAAGGACCGCGAATAGAGTCGGGATCGAATGTAAAAAGAAGATCGAAACAAATAGAAAAGAAAAAAAGAGAGAGGGAAACTACAGGCAAAATGTTCGTGGGAAACTAAAGTGAAGACCTTCCCATATTATAAGCACAGAAGGAACAAGCGAGGAAATATATTTTACACAATAATGACAATATTAGTGATCAGCATGTAGACTGGCACTCGGAATGTATTTTTAACGATCATACTCTGTCCCTAACTCCACCTGTTGGTTAAGGTTCTAGATCTATTTATTTTGTACTTTCCATTTGTGACAATATTTTTGTCAATTTCATCTATCAAGGTGTCCATGATTGCTCAATATTAATATTTTCTTGAAATTATCTCTTACGGCAAAGCCAGGCAATCAGCGGGTGAGCAACTGCTTCCAAGAGAAGAGAGGGAGTTATCGCCCTTACTGTAATCTTCTCTGTGAGAAACAGCGAATAGTACCAGCAGCGTTTACGCGAACAAGCACGATGTCGGGTTCATTCAAAAAGGCTTTAAAATCGAACCAAAAGGTTCACAGAGAGCGATCACAAGTAAGTATAGTTTCATATGCTATCTTTTTTATCAATCCACAGTGACCAGAAGATGCCAAAACGTGTCTAAAGGATGATTAACAACACTCTCCTTCAACACAAACAGTTCTCAGTAGTCGAGAAGCATCTACTCTTCTCTCTTGCCGTATTAGCAGCACGTACGAAAATAAAAAACCCAACAAAATCATGTTAGCATCTATATCCACGTTAAAACAAAGTATATTCTTCTCGCCTTCCTTAAACACACGCAAGGGGTACGGGGAACACTCGTGCACAATTACTTCCAGCACTTCAAAAATATATCAGAATACTCAAACATTGATATAAAAGTACTTGACAGAAATACAGCACTAGAGGAATGTCCTTTTTTTACACTTACAGATCCAGCAAACCATGCGTACTACTCTTTATAGTTTATTTCTACGATACTGTTATCATTTGGTTAATAATGTCATTTTTTTCTTCATTAAATCTTTAAATATGATAATAGAATGCGCCCTTTTGTTTTCAGCCTGAAGCAAGAGCCCATCTAGGACCTTTAGAAAAAAAGAAGGATTACAAAGCCAGAGCAGAGTAAGAAAATATTGAATACTAAACAGTAGATTATAGCATATAATTGAACATCACTATTCTTGGGATGTAATTTAGTAACCATTTGTTGCAGAGACATACGCTTTGCTTAAACTGCTAGGTATTATTATTAACTCATTCCCTGTAGCAGTTTCTCATCTCCTAAGCTTTCCCTTTTTTGTATACATAAATGGGATAGTTTCATTTTTTGCAGTCTGTTCAGAAATATTACATAAATTCAAATCCATGATAGGCTAATTTTGTTGCCCATGTCTCCTTGTTTTGATAATTTAAGCGCTAAGAGCATGCCCCTTAGGAGTGTGAGTATGCATTATAAACAGTTTAAGTTTATTGTGTGTGAGTGTCTTTATTAAAGTAAATATGGAATGATGCAAACAAAGAGATATCTTACTATATTAATAACCAAAAAGGAAGCAGTCATTAGATATTATTTGAGATACAACTATCACTGTTGAATTATATTTACTCACATCTTGTCATCAAATGGGTTCATTGCATAAATCCATATTGAAATTGGTAATTCACACAGCTGTACACAATGCAATACCATGTAGAATTTATGTTGGTTTTCAAATGTAAAGCTAGCTTTTATTATGGTAATTAATGGTCAAGGAAGGGTAGAAGAAGAATAATTGCTCTATCATCTGAAAGAAGTTTCACCTTTTTACCTGGTGTCTTTTTATTATATGAACTGTTGGAACACTTGATCACCAAATATCTCACACCTAACACCTAGCATATTAAGGACGTACATATACAAGTGGTTACATGTTGGGAAGGTGTTAAAACATTTATATTCTGTTCAAACAGCTGTGACTTTGATTATCTATTTTACTCTTTAATATTTTGTGACCAGGGATTTCCAGAAAAAAAGAGATACCCTCAAAGCTTTGAAGAAAAAGGCTGAAAGCAGAAATCCAGATGAGTTCTACTTTAACATGGTGTCAACTCAAAAAGTTGTACGTACTAATGTTGCTAAAAGTTATGGCACACTTTCCCTATCAGTAGGAGCTTATGTTTTAATTTTTGCTGTACAAAGTAAGTGCTATGGAAGAATGCGATGGAAAGAAATCACTGTTAAATCATAGCTGTTTATTCTTTAGTGTTAGTGATATTGTAACGTGCATACGTGTGAGATACTGACATATGTAGGAATTGTTTTGATTATGTGTTCCTCCTCTAAAAAGTTAAATCTCTAGCTTGATCCGCTAACCTGACTTTAGGTGATTGTTTCTATGTCGATAAATTATGCTTACTATTTGATACGGATTCTCTTATTATATTTATTTTGGTCACCCACAATGTAGGATGGAGTACATAAAAAAAGAAAAGAAAAAGAGGAGACAACAACTGAAGAACAGCAGCTGCTTATGGAAAGAGAAGATCTGCGGTATGTACAGTGGAAGCGGACAGTGGAACTCAAGGTAATTTTTGTCTATCCAATATTTTACTGCTCATATTAAGAACTCTACCATATTGGATTAAAGTTGACAAGTTTTGTCATTTTTCAGTTGTAGATTTTAGTGGTTTACTAAATCTTTCCTTGGCTCTTTCAATAGAAGATGTGAAAGTACTGTACTATTTTATTAGTAACCAGCACTAAAATGGAAAATTTATTTATTTATTTTTTTAGTTGGCATACCTTTAAGAATAGTTTGAAGAGAGCATTCTAAAGCAAACTGGTCTAACAGTGTTGGTGGTGGAAACTTTTTTTTTAAAAGAAAAATATCAGGTGAGTTTTCTTAATTTTTTTTATTTCAGAAAATTGAGAAGTTAAAAAGTTCTCTTCAGTTGTTGGATCCTGAATTTAAACAAAATAAGCACACCATCTTTGTAGACACAGAAAAAGAAGGTAGGTTGAGATGTATTTGAAAATCACACCCATCGGACTAGCTTTAAAAACTTTCATAATTTTTTTTTTAACTGTCAGTGTTTTGGTTTTTACTATATATATAAAGGAACACTGTAACTGCCTGAAAACAGATCTTTTTTAGATTAATTTCTGAACTGATATATAAGAACAGGTTTTATGCAGGTTATATATTGATGCTTCTGTTTAATACAAGTACTTTTATACTATTAAATAAAGCTTAGGGTTATGTGGTTTATTATATCCTAAATGCCATCATAACAAGACTAGACATTGATTCAAAACATCACTGGACCATATGACTGGTTTGCAGTCTCAGAATGTGCTAGGAATGCCGCTTCTAGAGCAACAGTCATACGTAATGCTCCACCAGAGGTCCAGGAGGTTAGTAACAGGTTTTTTTTTAACATGGATTTCATTTATAGAATTTTCAGAAAAGTAAAATATCTTTCCTCTGATTCATTATATGACTTCACATTATGCTGATATTTTCTTCGCTTCTGTAAGCAAATTTTCATCACAGTCTCCACCTTATTTATCATGCATGAGAGAAAGTTAGCACAAAAAAAAAATAGGCTCCTAAAAATTCTGAGATGATAACATGATGGGGTGTGCTTACTCTTGAGTCCAAGAATGTGGGATTTTAGCTGCTACATAATAAGTAGGGTAACAGGTTGGATTCTGCATGTAAACAAGCCCAGCTTCTCTGGGCCATGGCAACTGATTTAGTCTTTTGAAATAAAAGGTCATATCATAGAATGAGCGTTGATTCACCTTTCAAAGGAAAGCATTTTCAGGATTTGGGAAAATTTTTACGTGCAGATTCCCACTCTTTTCTAGATAAGACACAAGCCGGGATATTCCTAATTTGGACAGTGCTAACACACACTGCTCAAAGGGCTGGTGCGCTCAGTGATGTATGTCTAAAATCCTTGATAAGGTCACATTGCCCTAAGACCTCTTTCATGAAGATTCAGCTACTTGTGCAACTGTTGGTTTGCCGTGATATAGCCATAGTTGTTGCCATGGTGTAAAACACAAACAAACAAACCTGCAATTGCTGGCTAAGAAAGGTGATCTCAGAGTCTGTGCTGGTGATACTGCAAGGAATATACGAGGCAACAACAAGCTAAATCTAAGACATGAAAAAGCCAGATATGGCAATACTGATAAAGCCGGTGGACACTAAACCTCTAGATAACTAATTGAGCCTATAACTGTGTAATATAATGTTTGCAAACACCATTTTTAAATGATTGTGTATGTCTGCAGCATTTGGACACAACAGCAGTCATATTTACTTTTCTAAAAGGGAAACAATTTTATTAGTGGAATAATGTGTGGTAAAACATTAAAAAATAGTTTCCAAGTTGCAACAAATTTTTGTACACTAAACATACTGTTTTACCAAAAATAAGTTTATAAAAATAACTGTTGTTTCTACTTATTTCCAGATTTTAAGGTAGACCTTTCCTTCAGTTAACAAGTTCAGTGAATATGAGATTTCTCACAGTAGGAAAACAGTTATAGGCTTTTAAAATATTTTGTATAGATGTGTTAAAATGCTTGTGTTTTATCAACACTGCTCAATGCTAACTGTTAAACTATTGCTGTACTGACATTCTGTGCACATAGCACGAAGTGCACAGCAAAATTTTTGTTGTCATGTGACAGTATAGCATAATAGATATGAAACAATTTAGACGACATTTGGTCATTTTATTGTGAAGTATTGCATAGAGTAAGACTGCCGTACACTGTTATGTTCTAATACCTGTTACCACACAGCATGGAGAGGAAAAAAAGACAATGACTTGTAGTCACCCTTAGCTATAGGTGCACTTCGTGCTTGTCATGATGTCATGTGTTTGGGGATGTTAGTATTTCTTGTATGATTGACCATCAGATCATTTGTAGTCTTTTGTGTGCAGTGCATTAAGCATTATTGTCTGGCCTTTAAAGTAGACTATCAGGTACATACTACTCTTGTTTCATTTTGAGATATTCAGCCAGAAACCATCCACATCAATCATTTTTGTTTATATGATCTGTTTCGGTCTGTTCTCCAAGAAGATAATTCATTGGTCTTCTAAAGGAAATATTTCTTCAGATGCTAACATCAAACCTGTTATTAAATCTGAAATTATGCTGATAAATAAGTTACAAGATTGTGCTATTGTACGACAAACAATAGCTGGGTGTAATATTTGATTATATTTCACCACTTGCCTGATCAAAAGAAACTGCATGATGGTTTGAGACTGCAGAATCTACATACTTGAGTTCTAGCTATCTAATGGCAGACTGTCACTTTCTCTGGTCCCATGCATTTGAGGCCTTGGGGGTCAAATCAGGTTTGTTTATGCACAGTGCTGTTTGAAAGCAGGCAGAAAAGCAGTGTTGTGACAATTGATCTATTGATCCCTTCTTTTCTATTAACTTGGGGAAGGCAATTAAGGCAGGTCCTTGCGAAGTGGCCATGATGCAATTTGCAGAGGCCAGAGAGATGGCTCGCTAGCGGGTGTGATGCTTGCTTTGCCTGTTCTTCAACATGTTTCTGTGTGGTCCATTGTCTGTGTTCCTCATCTTTCATGGTCTTAGACTACTTGATTAAATAATGTAAGGACAGAGAGATAGAAGATAGAGGCAAGGGGAGGAGAGAAAGAAAGAAAAAATATCATAGACTTTCAGGACAGTAATTTTTCATGCAAATTCTAAAGATATCAAAATGAAGGATACTTCAGGTGTTATTAAAAATATGGTACATCTTAATGGTTTGGCTGTTTTGTTCATGTGAGCAAATAAGGCCTACTGCACCGCCGTCACGTAAAGCTGGCCCCTGGAAAAGTGAGGTCTCTAACACCTTACTCCCCAGCGATTTCAAAAGGTTAAGAGATGATCTTAACTTATAGCATTCAGTTGACAGTCTCGGAAAGTAGTCTTTAGCTCACTTTCCCCACCTGCTACCTTTCCCGCTCCCCCCATCCACGTCCACACACATTTCACCCTTTTGGTGCGATACAACAGTGAAATAAATGAAGAAGATAATTTTCAAGCATGCCCTTTTGGGATGATGCTGTCAGCAGTAAATGCTCATGGCTGAAAGGAGTTTCCCCACCAATGGATAATCTAGATTTGGACCAATTTGTTCTCTTGCCGCATTGAAAACAGAATTGAAGTGGTGCACCGCTGCATACTTGGGTTTCGGGGCCGCTCCTGACCTCGGCAGTCAAGAGGAGCAGGTGGCAAGCAATTGGCACAAGAAAGAAGATGTCCGGGGCTGTGTTTATCACGTTACCCTGCTCATTACCCTTTACTTGACGCAGAGGAAGCTGCAGACGCCTGCCTGAAACCTCCAACACACCGGAGTTTGTCTTGCTTGGTTGGGGAGCTAATTGTTGCTAACGTGGCCCTGCCCTCTTCCCTCACCATTCAGCTCCTAGAGTGTGTGTGGGAGGGGGCGGGATGGAGGTAGGGCGGAGTTGGGGGGAGTTGCAGCAGTGAATGCGGACACTTGCTTTCCACACATGATGTGTGAAGCTTTCAAACTGTGTCCTGGGTCTTGGAGACAGCGTGTCTGGAGCTGCTGAGAGCAAAATCAATAACAGGAAAGTCTTAGTAGTGGGTGGGTGTGCACGCGCGCGAACGCAACCGCTTGTGTGCATGATTGAGAGAAAGCAAAGGATGTAAAATGCGGATGGAAGCTTAGCTAAGAGACACACGAAGACGCAAAAAAAGTGCAACCGAAAGATAAGGAAAATTTGGGATGCCAGCACTCCGGATTTACGAAAATGAGAAATGTTTCTGTTTTCTATTGCATTCAGCTATTCCGTAATAAAGCATTTACATGCTGCTGCCCACAAACAAGATATGCCGAAATATTAAAGCATTGTGAAATGTATGGCTTAGTCAAAGCAAAGTTTGCGTCTATCTCAACAGGAAATGGAAAAAGTGTATAGCCAGCTAGCCAAGAGGTACGAGCGCCTTCGTGAACTGACCATCATTTCGCAGAAGCTGGAGATGAATATTCATCTTACAAAGGTAACAATCAAAACTTTGTATAGTTTGTAAAGGGAATGGGAGTTGGGGGAAGGTACGAAAAAGTCATGTGTGTGAGGGGGAGAATATTGGTGTTTTATGCCCACCCAGCAACTAATGCTATCTATAAGCAGCCGACCCCATAAAGTAAAAGGGAGAGAGGAAATGTGGGGTTCATTGATATTTGTGACTGACAGTATCAAAGATCACCATTGTCTTGAATGTGTTGTGCACATATTTAGCGCGCAGTATTGTTATTTCAATTGTATTTACAGGTTTTGAGTGGCACATGTATTTTAATTTTGTTGAGTTAAATAAACGAACTGTCATTTACATGATTTCATACTAATACATTTTTTTATATTCTTTATTTTTAGTGAAAATGAGACAGCAGCTCATTATTTCTAGCATAGAATTAACATTTTTAGACAAAATAAGATAAAATAATGGATTTTCTCTATCATATATTTTTTTCTAATCTATCCCACAGCTTAGTGTGTTTTAATTTTAACCATCGTGCCGATATTATTTATAAGGGAAGTAACTACTGATTGTCTGCTTTTCCATGTCATGCTCGAGTTACGTCTCTTGGATTACTAATTTGCCGATTCGCAGAAATGGGAGAAAAGGTCATAGTAAAAGACAGACATCATGCTTGCGGCAGTATGCATTTCACTTCTAATGTTAAGCTGCTTGTTGACATTAGAGAATTATTGCAAAGTTGGTAAATTTTATGCATTTCTATGGGATCCATTGTCTGCAGGATAAAACATCCAAAAAGAAACTCGTGGCAGCAGAAACAAAGGAAGCTGCAGCATCCTACAGGTGGTGCTTTCAGCGCAAGAGATAACACCGTTCCTACCAGTGGTCAATGCCCATGATTTATGTAGTCCAGTGCAACGAGTGCTTGAGTACTGCCCACTGCAGGGATGCTGCTTTATAACTTGTCTTGATTTGGAGACTTTTGTGTTACAAAGTTGTGACTGATGTTTGAGGTGGTGAAAAAAGGCTGAAAAGAAACGTTTAAAATCTCCATATTTTGATGTTTGTGTTTTTGGTTTGATGGATTTTGTCTTTAAGTGAGTGTGTGAGAGAGCATACGGAAATAACTGCATCAGTTAGCGAGCTCCAGTCATGTATTTTACTGACTTGTTTTTATCCATGTGCACCCGAAAATGTGGTTATTGATTCAGTTTTTGTTGTTGTTGTAATATTTAACTCCCAAAAGAAGTCATAGTGCAAATTATGCCTGTACACTTACTGGAATGGAAAATGAAGTGTAACTCACTCTTTACCTAGTACATTGAGCAATGTGCAGAAGGAAGATTTAATTATCTGAATTAATATTGACATCTGCAACAAAAAGTCACAATCTTTCTTAGATAACAATATGCTGTTAGGTTTTAATCTATCACGTTGAATTATAAATATATTGGTATTTTAAGTATAATCCATTTTGCTTGGACTTTCGCCATAGCGCCACTATGGTGCTCATTCCATAGACCATGAACCTGACACTGCAGGGGTAAGGAAAAAGGCAGGAAGGTATATGTTGTACAAGGTGAAATCCACAAAATAAAAAGCTCTAGAGTCTAGCCTATGCTTGAAGCTTTGTGTACATGGCATATGTATCAGACAAGGCCTTTGTCTTATTTTGCAGCTTTATATTTGTGCGCGTGATGATGTAGACCTTCGTGTATTATTGTCCACGATTTTGCCAAGAAAGATTAAGGTGTAAAATGCTGCTAACATTTTTTCAAATAACGGTGTTGGTGAAACTGGTATAACGATACTGGCCTGAGGTGTGGACAGTAAATTAGAGCAGCCGTTCATAGCGCGTGCAACCCAGCCACTCGTGCGTTTGTCGTGCATCCCTGGTGCGTGCATTGCCTCTTCTTTCCTCAGCTCCCCCTCATGCTTCATGCTTGTGTTGCATGAAATAAACTCGCGAAACTTTATAAGGGAGAAATCAGTGACGGGAGGCAGACAGAGTGATCAAGCTTTTTTCAAACGACTTTCTGGATTGCTGTCTAGCAAATTCTGTTGAATAGCGGGAAGAACAAATACGTAACCGTAACCCTTGTTTTTCGCAGTCGTGCATCCTAATCGAAAAATGCAGACCGGTGTTAAGGTGTTAATAAGCTGTAGACGGCTACAAGCCGGGGGAAGGGAGTACATTTACTTCGGTGTTCCATGGGTGACTAATGTAAGAAGCTCTGTCGATCATCCAAGTCGTTTATATTTATGAGGCACACCCCTTTTTCTTTTAAAGGTTTCTTTCAAATAAAAACAGCCGATGTGCAAGAAAGAGGCGTTGTATGTAGAGAAAGACGTGGGGCTGGCTACCCGACTGACGACAAATCTCTGCACACCCCAGTTTTAGGTCTTAGCTTTGGCACACCCGGTCTTAATACCTGGTGCGTTTTCACAAGGAGCGTTAAGGAGATCGCGCCATTCAGAAAGCCGTGGTTTGAGCCGTTAATTACACACCAAACAAAGCAAAACACACAACATCCATCTAACATAACAAAGTTACAAGACCTAAATTTATAATGACAAAGCAGAGAAAAAGCCTAAACCAGCTTCAATAACTAAACATATTTTGTTTCACCCACACACAAACAGGCTGGCGCACACGACTCAGATTGTGTGAGCCGTGGAGCAGAAGAGCGCATGTAAATCTTATTGGTGAACTTCCTTGTGGGACCTGGCATTTAAAGATAATCGCTAGAAGCCATCAGTCGCCTCTGCCTGCACAATTCCGGCAATTCTTCCCGTGCATCCGGTGCAATTTCACCACGAGAGGCAGATAACCGAGCGTCGTGCTTGTATAGGTGACAGCAACTCCATTTTCCTCTTGCCCTAGTGATGGAATGAAAACGCACCTACGGCCTGAGCACGAGGCCATATTCCGACGACAAACTCGAGTGACGAAGTTCGGAAGTAGGACAGGAGATTTGACACCCGGTATAGGCCGGGTGCTGTCCGTCAGTCAAGCTTGTGGTAAATAATCAAACGTGTTGTCGGAACGATCGACAAGGAGAGTAACGATGATTCCAGCATCTTGAAGACCTCAAGTGAGTGTAAATCATACTTTGATTAAGTGAGTGTTTGATAGTTGAGATGATCACGGTGTTGGGTGGGTTGCTAGCCATAGAGATACACAGGGTGGCGATTGCGACACTGGGATAGAGGCTCTTGGTCTGTGGATGAGATGTGCTGTTTCGTGTGGGCGACGGCATAATTTGACTGTTTAGCTCTGTCATGGTCACGATTTAGGGGTGAGCCACATTTCCTACTAAACTTTTCAGAACTCAGTGCTTGACAAGTGAATAAAGTTTGTTTTGGCAACGATGAGCAAGACGCAGTTACACTATGCAGGTATGAAAACTTCAGAAAACACATTAAAAATATCAATGTTTATGTGTGTGTTCTTGCATGAAAGATATGAGATGGGCATGATGTACAACTATTTATCTCCCTGTGTAGTATGCCATTAGTTCCTTCAGCAGCTCTCTGTGAAGGCAGGAAGAGAATTATAGAGATTATACAGAACAAGTCAGGAAGCACAATCACCATAGGCCCATATCCTGGTAAGCAAGAAAACCAACAAATGGCTGAACTGCAGAGGGTACAAATGATTTAGCAACATCAGCATCAGTCGCAAGACAGCATTATATACTATGTAACTGCATGAAGGAATCTGCAGTCATGGAGATTTTCTTGCTGATGGGGTTAGTGGTAGTAGTGGCTTGTGTATGGTACGCTTTAGCTGAATTCTACTAACCTAGTTCTGCAGCCATACTTGTTATCGGAAAAGGTACACTGTGTTGATTTGTGTGTGTGTATATATATATAATCCAACACTTTTTGAGATTACTAGGGTTAGTAAGCTACAAAGGCCTACAATATAATACACATTAACAACCCATTGAAGTGTGATTAACTTAATCCTGACATACTAAGATGCCAGTTTCAATAAGGCCTGTGCATTAACTGTCGACCAAGAACTGGACTTATAACTTATTTGGTGAAAACTTTCTACTCAAGAAATGTCTATTGTCCTAACAAAGGAATTGCTGCTTTTAAGTATAGTTACATACCTTTAGATTTATTTCTTGTATAACATCAAATTAATATGCATAAATGCAAAAGAGTTTAACTGACTGGGAACTACTGATGTAATGTGTTCTGATTTCAGTGGGGTCATGCTAGCCATGGGGATGTGTCCTCTGCCTCTGATGGTGTTGGCGATGCTTGCTGCTGCCCTGCCAACATCTGTCAGCTGCAATGGACACTTCCTCAACAGCTTTGCAGTTGAAGTCCATGGTGGACAGGAAACAGTGGAGAGGGTAGCTAAAGAACTTGGCTTTATAATCAAGAGACAGGTAAGTGATTACTAGATAAGAATTTTAAAATTATTACTAGCCAATCACTAGAAATTATTTAGTCTGATAAAAAATTTGAATGATTTTAAACATTGATTAGTGTAGGTTTTTTCCTAATTACTGTAATGTTAGACTGGATTGTTGAGATGTTTTATTTTCCATGTATAAAGGTGTCTATTGTATGTCGAATAAAAGCTCATGCAATTAACACAGGAAGTTTCTGAAAGTGTTTGATCAGCTAAAAGGAGACTATAAGTAATCCTATAATGTCTGCACAGAAATGTTTAGTTTAGAATAAAATACAGTACACAATAGCTTGCCCAGACCAAATAAGTGCAGCATTCTGATGTGCAGTGCAATATTTAAGGATGCAGTGCAACACTGAAATATGTATCGGTACTATTTTGATGAGGATGTTTTGCTTTAAATTTCAGTTGCCACATATAGGGGCATATGTATTTGAACACCCATCAGTTAGTAAGCGTTCCAAGCGCAGCGCAGAAAATCATCTTCAACTACTTAAATCACATCCCAAGGTGAGCCATTTAAACTACAGGTGTGTGTTTGTTTTGCAGTTCAATACTGCTGCTGGTGCTGCTGATAATAATACTAATAATGTTACTTGAATGTGAAACTGCATCTGTGCAAACAATAGTAGTTTGATACAATAGTATTTACTTTAAGTAATTTTGCTCGCATGCAATGCAGGTTCGATATGCACAGCAGGAAGTGGAACTTACTCGTGTTAAAAGACGAATAATACATGACAAGCAGCTGGAACTGCCAATACGAGAAATCAAAGATAGCTCAGTTTACCATCGTGTGGAGATGCCACCACTATCTTCACGTGAATTAGAGGAACAGATGTCATTCAATGACCCTTTCTACAATGATATGTGGTATTTGGTGAGCAGAATTATATTCCATAAATACCTTATAATCTCATATAGAAGAGATGTTCTTATCACAGGAAGTGTTCATGGGGTTACTAAACCTTTAAGCTTTTCTGCTGACTCAGGCCTTCACATCAGTTTTTCAGGTTTTTGAAGTTTATTAGTGTTTTGAAAAATAGCCAGGCTGCATGAGAACTTTATTTCCATATTTCCATGGTTGCATAGTAATGAAATTCCTTAACAGACATGATCTGAAATTAAAGATATAAATAAACAGTGCATATCATCATACATTATTTGTTTTAAGTTTTCCCTTCTGATAAGGATTTTGCAGCAGTGGGTGTGCCTGTGGGTGTGTACACAAATTGATCTTTCATGGTTTCAGACAGCACCAGAAATTCACAAAGTTACAAAAGAATGAAAAGCATTTATCACCTTGAGTCTGAATTGCTGTAAAAATGTTACCATACCATACCAAAACTGCCACCTTTGATGACAATCACAGTTGTGATGCCAACAGAAATAAGGATACTGTACTTTACAAATAAATACTGAGAAGCACAACCAAACAAAAAGAAATCTCACAAAATGTGTTTTTGATTTGCAATATGTATAACTTCTTTATTTTGCATGCAAAAAGGTGAAGCTTTGTAATAAACTGTTTTTAATGTGCAGAGAAACCGTGGTCAGAGTGGTGGAGAGAAGTACATTGACTTGAATGTAGAAGTGGCATGGGCCAGTGGGTTCACAGGAAAAGGTGTTGTTGTCTGTATCCTTGATGATGGTGTTGACCATACCCACCCTGACTTGGTTGCAAACTATGTGAGTCTTCGAGATTTGCAGATTACTTGGAAAGATACACACGCTCTTAGGCACACAAATAGAAATAGGAAAATCACGCGCATATAATTATGCATGTACACAGACATGTGACTGTACCTATAAAACACACTTGAGAACATGCCTGTTAGTAAGCATGTAAGGTATCAGTGCTGTGTGTATGCTGTACCTTTCTTTAGATATCTTTCACACGTAGTGAGCTGAATAACAAAGGTTGAAAGCTGGTCTTTTGAGATTCCTTATGCTGTATTGGAATTACTGTGATGGTGTCATGTTTAGTCTTTCATTCCAGGTTTTGGCTTGGGTGTTTTTATGTTTTTATTGTTTCAGATCCATTCATCTTCGTGTTGTATTTTTCTAGGTCTAGCTGTAGATTGTCTAATGTCACTGAAGGTGCCTTGACCCATCTCTAAACTCACAAGTAAAACCAAAATGGTTTTTTTTTACATTTCAGGATCCAGAAGCCAGTGCAGATCTAAATGATGTTGATGATATTGATGGGGACCCAATGCCAAATAAGACTACCCCTGGAAACAGGTGTGCATCAGTCTTTTTTCCAATGTGGCAATGTATTACATGTGATTACACTGCACTTGTGTACGTTCTTCAAACAGTATAATGTGACTTATGCATAATAATGTAACAGATATAAATGAAAAATAAATGCAGTGTAACAAAGTTAACCAGTTTGAATCTGGAACTTTTTTCTTGCTACTGTATATTAAAAGTAATTTTTAAAATGTTCGATGAATTTTTTTTTATGCATACAGAGGATAACAGGTAACCTTTGCACAGTTGTTTGCATTTTGCAGTTTAACTTTGCTGTTATTTTTTTTCAAGTTTATACTTTGCAGTTTGTCTGGCTAGAAAAAGCTTATGAGCGAATTATTTTGTGGGTTAAAACTATTGGGATTTGTGGTTTTTCATGGTTTTTCAATGCTGGTTTTGGTGCAGGTTTAAAACTGTACTGTGATGCTAAACTCACATGGTGAATAGTTGTTTGAAAAATTAAAATAGTCCCAACCTGGTATTTCACCATTATCCATCCAGCACAAATTTTGGATGAGAGGTGAGGGTGGCAAGATAAATAGGCTGTATGATCCTTAACTAAAGATAACTTTAAGGGAAATTCATTCTTCCACATAGTGTGGTGAAAATCAGGGTGGATAAAAAAAGTGGGTGACAGTATAATGAGTTGAGACTGTATATTTTTATTTTCAAAACAAATGCTGAAATTTCATTTTCAAAAGAATTAGACACACACCGTGTATACTTGTGTCTGGACTGTGTTCTAATCCTTTGTTTCAAAGCCATGGGACACGATGTGCAGGAGAGGTGTCTGCGGCAGCAGATAATGATGTTTGTGGAGTGGGAATCGCTTACAATGCCAAAATAGGAGGTGGGCATCATTTCACTTCTTGACAACATGCTCAAGCCAGTATTTTTCTTTATTTAAGCAAAAATTAAAAATACATTCTCTTGTAGACTTTTTTGGGAATCTTTAGATGTTTTTTTTTTCTTGCACATAAAGGTTTTGAAAAACCATTATAAAGCTCTTGCAGCCAGTGCTGTTCTGTATTTGTGTGCATTTTCTTTCAATGAAGGGCTTCTGACTTCTCAAAGTTTACATCTTTTAAATTCACACAATAGTATTTTGCTAAAGTGTTTACTCAGAGCCTTGAATGTCCCAGGAATTAGAGTGCTGGATGGTCGTGTGACGGACTCACTCGAAGGAGAGGCTTTGCAGTTCAAAACTAATTACATCGATATCTTCAGTGCTAGTTGGGGGCCAAATGATGATGGCAAAACTATGGAGGCACCCCATCATTATGCTGCAGCTGCACTGCAGAATGGAGTTAAATATGTAAGCCACACATTGCTTAGTAGTGAAGAGTATTATATGTCGTAGATCTTTAAATTATTTTCCAGTCTGCATGTAGCAAGCCTGGGTTTTTTCCAAAAAGGAGGAAAATTAGTTATTAAGTTTAACATTTATTGTTAATTAGGCAACAGTTGAGCATTAACATTTTTGAAGATGAACTTGCAGACTTTATCAGAAAGGAACAGTTGTCAAAAAACATTAAAATGGAGAGGAAGAGCTCTTTTCATTTTATTCCTTCATGGATCAATTCAGTTGTAGCTACAAATACAAAGTTCACCAAAACATTTGTTTTGGGCTCAATTTACGTCCTAAAGTTTCTTTTATTCGGGCTTAGCATGCAAAATATTCTAGTGTTTCATCTGTGACAGTTCGTTTTAATGGGAGGTAATGTTTCTTCCGAAAGACCAGAATTTACTGGATTTCAGTCCCCTGTCAGAAATAGAGCCCCTCCAAAAAGCTGCTGTCTTTCAGTTAAGACTACTTTTATTTATTCTTTTTGTGGGAGGCAACACTAGTTCATTCACAACTCAAGAACTCTCACAAATAACTCTGATCATCCTGGTGCTGATGATGGATTACCATCTTCTGCCTTTGATTACTCAGGGTCGTAATGGCTTGGGAAACATTTATGTGTGGGCAACTGGCAATGGAGGAATGAATGGTGACAACTGCAATGCCGATGGGTATGTATCAAGCATCGAGACTCTGTCTGTTGGCTCAATCAACGATTGGGGTCATCGTCCATTCTACATGGAGAACTGCACATCCACTATTGCTGTAGTTCCCACCGGTGGCGAGGAGTATCGTGGCCAAGAAGTGGAAATGGGGAAGGTGAAACTCAAAGTGGTGAGTGAATGAAACTTCCTTTTGGAGGATTTCTTATCAACGAACCAACTTGGATACTCAAAACGTTTTTACAAATCTCTTTCATGTTGAACAAGTATCAGCCTTTTTCGTGATATTGGATATCATTTACTTTGTTATATTTGTGTCTGAAAACTTTGTTGAAAGTCTTTACTGGGTCAGAGACCAAGGCTAGGTTATTATGTTTTTTTAGGCCTTGCCTCGAACATTCATTAATAATTCTGGCCATTTACTTAATTTGGGATTACTTGAAATGTTGGGGAAAACAGTTGAAGGTAACAGACTGTTAAGGCATTCATGGCTGATTTGCTGGTCACTTTGCATTTCTGCTGAAGACTTGTGGGACCTGCCAGTAGATGCATGTCTTTGTACCCAAGGACAGCTAATCAGGCATTAGGTACCGGGCAGACTTATTATAGTATGCTTATTGGATGATTTCTGTAAGGACATACAAACCCACTGACATTCATGTGTTTCATGCTGATTAATTAAGGTCACCACTGATATTAATGGAGGCTGCATTGAGAACTTCCAGGGAACTTCAAGTGCTGCACCTCTAGCTGCTGGATGCTTAGCCAACGTTTTGCAGGCAAAGTGAGTATGCTCTCCATCCTACAACAAGGATGCTTGCATGGGCAAACAAAGAAAAGGTCTGTTAAAATGTATGATGAAGTGATCACATTCCAAAATCTGGAACTTGAGGTTCCGTCTATTATATCCACTTAACCCAGCCACCTCATGCGGGGTTAGTCACCCTAACAAGACTGCTATTCTGTAGTGGTAGTTTTATGCACCTTTTGCACAACGATTATCAGTCCACAAGAAACAAGCTTTGCACCATGAGGGAATTCGTATGCACACGCGCACAATTTGATATGATCCTCCATTAATTTGTATTTTTAAATTTCACATATTTGTAAAAGTTAAATTATGATTTTTAAGCTTTAAATGTGTGGCCACTCTGTAATTTTAGACTCTAAACTCTAGGCCTAAAGAAAATAGTGGCAACATTACTGACCTGAAATAACGCATTTGTAAAGTTTTAATAGATTATAAGAGACGAGGAGAAAGAGAATGTGGATGAGACAAGTGGAAGGATTCAAAAGAGATTTCCAGATTCTACCTCAGAAAAATGGAACTGATCACAGACATCACAGACACAAAAAAGTATAAATGAAGCAGTTATCATTACTGACTTATTTCACTGAAATATGACTTTGGTCTGTCCTTTCAACAGTCCCTCCTTGACTTGGCGTGATGTCCAACATGTGGTGGTGCATGGAACACGCATTCCTAGTGTGGACAACAGCTGGACTATAAATGGAGGAGGTCACCACATTAGTCATGAGTTTGGTTTCGGCCTAATGGATTGTGGCAAGATGGTGCAAATAGCACAGGAGTGGAGTAATGTTCCGGAACAGCACATCTGTCAGCACAGTCGTCACAGTGGACAGTGAGTTCAGCCGTTGCCATTCTATTTAACTGTAATGTTCATTTCCAGTTTAAGTATTAGTGAGATGCTACTTGCAGCAATGTATCATATTTATACACCCACCATTGAAAGTCACTTTCAAGCATGCTGCTGAAAATTTTACCTGAAAGATTATTATAGTAACATATTTATAAATATAAAATAAAACAAACTTCTGTTTACAGAAACCTAAGTTTTTCTTCCCTACCCCTTTCTCTCAGACAGTGCTGAGAGAAAAAAGATGATGAGAAAGAAAATTTTCTGGTTTTCAGTAACATACTTTGTGCCATCACCTGTTGTGAATATATAAACTCTTTTCTTGGTTGTTATAAGGTTTGGATGGTGATTTGACATATTTATATCCCTTCTCACCCAAAAAAGAGATGCATAACAATTCACAAAGTTATCTTTAATTTCAGAAAGCTGGAATATGGTGGGCATATTTCAGACACCATTTATACTGATGGTTGCAAGGAAGATAAATCCAAGTGGATTCAGCACTTGGAACATGTGCAAATTTACGTTAAACTAATTACTCGTCGTCGTGGTGACACTCGGATTGTCCTTACTTCACCTTCTGGCACACGATCTGAAGTACTTTCCAAACGACCAAAAGATGATTTTACAGGTGAATGGGAATTTACTTTCATGACTGTTCATTGCTGGGATGAAAACCCAGATGGTAAATGGGTTCTAGATATTTATGATGAACCAGCAGCAAACTCCCCAAGTTCATCAAATGATGGTCACTTCATTGAATGGAAGCTCACACTGCTTGGAACAGCTGGTGATAGATATGGACGTGAACTTTCCAAGAAAGTTCGTACCAGGCATTCTTTCAAACCTTCTGAAAACACGGTGGCCAGAATCAAAAGAGAAGAGACAGAAGCAGCTATAAATGTTCAAGTCAAGAGAGCTAGCTCAGAGAAAATACAGAAAGCTGGGGAGTCCCCTCAAAGCTTTAGTTCAGATGTCGATACTCTTTTTGATCAGCTCAGAGACCTTATAAAGGAAGAGGAATCAAAGACCCATGAAAAACGAGTTCTAAAACAGCAGGAATCATCAATGCTTTCCAAAGAATCTCATGATCGCGAATTCAGTCAACCAAATGTCAACTTAAAATCTGTACCACATGAAAAGAAAACTTTTCTTGATGAACTGCTGAGACAGTTAGATACAATCAGCAAAAATCCAGACCTTGGACATGATAAAAGCTTAAAAAAGAGCCAATCATCTAGATTTAGTGAAGCAATAAAACATCATAAAACTGAAGACTCAGAAGAACAAGAAGTTGCTGAAGATCTAGCTAAACTGATGCATTATCTTAAAAAGGAATGATGACTAACACCTTATAGTATGATGAGGAGAATACAATTTCATAAGTGAAATGCATTGCTAACCATCACTCACCATCTTCATGGCTAGGGCAGCTTTATTATTGATATATTTATTTTCAATAAAATCTTAGAAAGCAATTTTTATTTTGACACCTTGAAGTGGTAACTTGGGTCCAGTTGCACGACATATTGTTAATTTCAAAGACTTCAAGTCTTAAATCTATGTTTATAGAAGCACAGTGCACAATTCAATCTTACGGCTTTTTAAACTAAATTTTGTTAAAAATAAAATAAAACTGCTAAAACCAGATTTTTAGGTTCTTCAGCACATTTTTTTCCCATGCCCTTATGCAATGCATCTAAATGGCATAGAAGCAATTTTTGAAAGGCTTCTTTAGAATAGTTTTAAATTTTAGAAACATGTTATTTCAACTAGCCTCAGAGCAGAAAGGGTTACAAAAGGAAAGTGAGAAAGAGAAGATGGGCTCTGTTTCTCAAAAAACTGGCCCCAAGGTAAATATAGTCCTAAATACCACATTCCACAGTTAAAGGTTATGTGGTAACCATTTTTTTATTCTTAGAGCATCCCCACTGCCACAGAAAACTTTTCCATTTCTTCTACAGTACATGATTTAGTCCAAGTGTAAACAGCTAACTCATGGATATTGTGTTTCAAAATGTGCTCTTATTTTCCTTCAAAGTTTTATATCTGCCATTTCTTTTTTTAAGAGCTTGATCAACCCCCTAAGCAGTTTACAAAATATGTAATTTAAATTTCTATTTCTGCATCAGCACCTTGACAACAGAAAGATTTTCACAAATTGTACTTAATGCATGCAGCAGGAAAAACTGCAAACATAATCTAGCTAGACATCATTCTTTAAACAATTATATTTTATATATGCTGCTTTTTTTTAGACCTCTTTATTTAGTTCTTTAGCATTGACTTTGATTTTATACTATGTAGTTCTCAAAAATGTTTTATAAATTACAAAAAAATTAATTTGAAAAGAATTTCACTGTGTATCAATTGTGACAAAATAGCTCCAGTCTACTTCAGTGTAACCAAAGATTGTAGATTGGAAAGATGTGTCATAATTAAGGCATAGTCCCCCTATAAAAAATAAGGTACAAGTTGCTGCTAGTACTCCATGCGACAGTCAGGAGCAAGGGAGATAACGACACGATGTGTGATATTGTTTGTTGGGGTTTTGCAGAATAAATCAAAGTCCAGTGATGACCGCAACTGAATGATAATACCTTTGTGTGCTTCTCTGTGTCATCTCATGTGTGTTGCAACATTAATGTGTCAAAACTAGAAGAATTATGATTCTAATCAAAGACTTACATAGTTGCTTATATCTCTCCACCTTATCTATTTCTAGTGCTGCTACTCGCTCTATTCCATTTTATTTATTTACCATGTTTTATCTTTACACTAATATGCATGTGCGTAATCATTATTGCACTCTTCATTCATGGAAAAACAAATTTAAATGTTACATTTACACACCTATGCAGAAATTTATTTACAAGCAAAAAAATTAATATTATAATATAATATTAACATAAACCTTTCAGCTAAAAAGAGAAATGAAACGAATGAAGAAAAATAAAAGAAGAAAATCCACTTGTTTAATCCTTGTTACTCCTCAAGGATCATAGGGCCCCAACAACACCTCACCAGAGGACCGGTTTTGGGCTGCACCCCTTCAGTTGGGCCTGTGTGGTTATGACGTCCTTTGCCTTGTTCTCTACTGTTCTTTTCCAAGTCTGCTTTGGCCTCCCAGCTCTCCTTTTTCTTTGAGAGTTCTAGTCAAATGCCTGTCTGGCAATGGTGTCAGCTGGTTTGTGCAGGGTGTGTCCTATCCAGCCCCACTTTCACTTTTTGAACTGACATCCATACAGTTTAACAATTTATATTGAAAGCAAAGTATTTGCTCAAAAATTGTCACGCACACCAAAGTTAACAATGCATAATAATAATAAGTGGGAAGTTATAAAGCGCAATATCTCAGCCAAAGGTGGACTCATTGTGCTGAACAAGATCACAAAAGAGTAACAAAGACATAGAACAAGTTAGCAAAAATAAAATAGTAAAAAAATTCACCTGCATCCTCTTAAACATCAAGACCCAGCATATTGGAAGGAAGAGGAAAAGCTAGAGAGGAAAAAAAAATATGGGCTTTACAACCTAGAAACTAACCTGAATTTTTAAGCTTTTTTCTGAGGCATAGAGATGGTTTATCTCATCAATTTCCTATTTTTATATGCTCACTGATCTCCAAAAGATCTTGTATCATCTTTCAACATGAACTTTAGACATAAATTGAAGAAGAGAAGTCTCACCATTTTGTTCAAAGAGCAAGGTCTGTCAAATGAGCAGATAAATAACTGTTTCATCTTGCATAATTAATTTTCCTACCACTTTATCCATGTGCAGAATGTGTTCCACACTGTCTGTGAATGTTTCCTCCAACTCTTTAATCACATGAAACAACTGTGTGCTTAGCACTGTGAGACTGCCTTCCAGTGAAGCATATACTGTTTCAAGGACAGGAACTGCTCGTGCTGTGCGCAAGAAAGTTTCCCAGTAAACTTGTCTTGACAATCACTGCGAACCTTACCCACAATTTGTAAGCTACACAACAGTGTAAAAGAGGACATTTGATTCTGCCAGCTGCACATGACAGCCTGGTACAAAGCAAATGGATTGTGATACCACTCTACAGAAGTCATTGCACAGGAAATAATCTGAATTATAGAATATTTTTACATCCTTCGTATCCTTTCTCCTGATCCTCTGGATCCGATCTTTGCACCTATGGGTAAAGGAATATTTGACTGTTAGAGGATGTGCTACAATACACTAACTGCACGACGACACAAAAAAATCAAGAAAGGATAAAAGCTAAACCTTTACTGTTTACACCCAAGAACAAGAAAAAACAAAACCAAGCATTGAGATCCATGAAACAACTGTTGTAGCTTGACTAACAACCGCTCTATCAACCTTTCAATGTTTCTTCCTCACTTTTTAAAATTCTCATTCTTCGACGTTACTAAACAGTACAACAGTAGCGATCGACAAGACAGTGGATGAAAAACGAATTTCGACGAATTTTCCAAACTTATGCATCAACTAACAAAATCTTGCCCTCAAAAGAATAATATACTAACAGTAATGGCATGCATCCACAATGCAATTACACTCGCAAAGCCATCACAACTGTGCATATTCCTTCGCGATTAAATGTAAACAATCGTCATGTACCTAAGTGTAGCAGACGAATTTTCACCAAGATCTTAGTTAAAAGCAACGACTGCAATTCAAAATAAAGCGAGTAATAGAAATTCAGGTCCTTGCTTTGCTTTGTGCTTCGAGAAGCGGAAAAATACTTTCCTGAACATTTGTAGCAAGAATTCCTGCAGTTAATCGTGTAACAAAGCAGTCCCGCTACTCCGTTTCTTTGCTGTGGACGCCATCAGGATGATCCCGATACTCCGGAAATGTTCGGACGACTCGTCTGTCTATTGACTATCTGAAATGTAATATTTACATTTTTAGAAGACGAAATTTGAGCTCACGAAATCTTGTCAGATAGCATTTAGTACTAGTTCACATAAGCCAGCTGTCTCCAGCTTGTCATTCAGTTTTCAAACATAGGCAGGCTCTTTCGATAGGTCATTTCGCCCCACCGCGTGAGTCAAATCGACCCATTTCTAGCCATGACCAGTCCCAAGCAACCCCATCGTCTCAATACCGAGACCCGAATCGTCCCAGGCCCAAAGGACGAATCAATCACCGATGACACAAATTACCAACAGAATCATAATATACATGTGCAAGTTCAGCCAGGCCTGACGAGAGAGGTGGGAGGCGGGGATGCTGTACCCACGCGGCATGCGAAGGAGGCCCTGTTTTGATCAGTATTTTTTGTCTTCTTTTCCTTTTCTTTTAGAGGAATGTTGACGTAACAGGCCTTCATCTTCGGGTGAAAAGGATGCCCATAATCTTGAAGAACATACGATAATACCTTAGCAGTTCATGGTAGCACCATGCATGACAAGTTCGTCATACTTCAAAGGGTATGTGAGTACTGCTGATAACGAGATTTGTTTGTGAAATTTAAGAGTGGGTGCTTCTATTTTCTGCCGACGGTACCCAAACCGATGTAGCAAGTGCGACAGCGCGTGTCGAGCCCGCAGTAGCATCTTGTCGAGCACCGGTATGCATTTCCTCCCCCTTAAAGATGGCGTCCGCCTTTGCTATGGAGGTGGCCATCTTGAATCGTAAAGCCTGGTCAGCGGTAATCATTTGGTGGCAAAATCGCTATGATCGTAAGTTTGATGTTTACTTCACTATTAAAGATCGACCAGAATCTTTTAGAATTCAGACTTTTCGTCGTGTTAAGCGATTTCTGGTATAAAACGTAAAACAAGTACATGCAATATGATCCTTATTATTCCCGCGCACGTTGTCGCGTACTGTGCCGCCAGCTGCAGTGATGTTTATTGACACCTATTTATAATTTAAAGATGAAGCATACCAATCACAGATCTATATTTCAAACTAGACTGGAGAAAAAATGTCATTTAGTAAAATGTCTGATTCCCGATCGGTTAATAATAATTGTTAAAAACCTTATCTAACTCACGGGGGAAGCATCAGTTCAAACTTAAAATAACAATAGAGCCTCAAAATAAATGTATTTTTATAGCAGTAAATTAAAATACAAAATCTGAATATTAAACTACAACAAAACATGATGGTGATACCTGACCATGGATTCAAATAACTCATCAGACTTTTTCCTGTTCAGGTACATCAGGTATAGAATACAAGCATCCACTTGCAGGTGTCAGTAATGACATACAGAAGGCATCACATATGTGTGCTACCGCATTCATTATGTTTTATGTTTGCCAGTCAGAAAATGCTTCTGATCCTGCATAATGTTTCATTTGTATTGATTATATCCAAAGTACGTTCTTCCTCTGGACTTAAACATTTGTAATTAGTGCTCATTTCTCCACGGGAGATAGTAGACTACATTGACTACTGATTTAAATATGATTATTTATTTATGCAAATTAAAGCTGTGTGAAAAGGCTTTGTGGTTTGTAAACTGGGTCTTTTCCCCTTCAAAATGCAAGGTCTAGGGCAAGTTAAAATGGGTATGTGCAGTTTATCCAGTCTAGCATTGGATTTACATGTATGTAGGCTATGGCTTTGTGAATATCGTACTCAGGGCCGTGCTTAGGGGTAGGCCGAGGAGTCATCTGCCTAAGGCCCTGCTCTTTTAAGTCATCAAGGGCCCCACACTTTTTATTAAAATTGTGGCTTCGAGGACCCCGCACATGCTCTGCAGGGCCTAAGAATGGGCCTGTTGGTACCACGTACAAGCATACAGCTGATGTAAAAATTTGCTATTGTTACCTTTTATAAAAGTTTAGTAAATGCTAATAAAGTTGTAATATCGATGATCAACTTCCTTGTGTAGCTTTGGTTACATTTCACAAATGTGGCTGTTGGCAAAATGAGCTGAAGCCCATTGCAACAAAGCTTAAAAATTCTGTTTTAAAAATGTTCCTGTTTTAGTGAATGTAATTTAGGGGGTTATATAGACAACTATAGACTTTTAATTGTGGAACCCAGAAGGAGGAGAGAAAGTAGTATAATCTGATTCCTTCAGTATGGCTTTAAAGGAAATACTACTGACTCCCTCAGGCAAACTAGTGGAAGAACTTAATGGTTGTTTAGAATTTGAAAAAACACTCAGGATTTATGACCAATTCTGTTGAATCTGGTAATTATCTTCCTAATGTGAAGAAAAGAAAGTTTTGAAAACTTTGAGGAGTCTTAGAGTACTTTCACTGTGAATTTAAAAAAAACAACAACTTTATATCACACAAATATATGTGTGCATTTGTGCACACGCAGTTTAAGTTTTCATGTAATTGAAGACACTTTTAGTCTCACAAATAATAAATCTGTAAAATTCTATGGCTGTATTTATCCAAAATGTTGATTGTATGAAAACTTGATTTATGTTTAATAATAATAATGTAGACATCTGTGGTAAGGATTTCGCCTGGTAAAAAACATGCTGATCAAAATAGAAGTTGAGTAATCACGTTGTTGACTAGAAAACATCAGTCGGTGATAGATGTGTAATAAAACTGCAAAAAGCCTTAAAATGTTCAGAAACCTGGTGCTAGAAGATGTCTTATAAGACAAAAATAAAAAAACCAACCAAACAAAAAAATATAAAAGATGACCTGTAATTATGAATTGAATTTATGAGTTCATGAGATCCATCTGGTAAGGTGTGCTTAACGTCAGCTCATGAGACTAATATTTCTAAAGTAGCATTGACTAAGTGGATTTTCATTTCTTTTTCAGAGTGATGGCATGGTAACTATTGTGACATCCTGATTAATGGATTGATTCTCTGGAGTTGCTTTCCAGCCTTTAAAAAAGCGGCCACACCATAGCCTTATTTTTTTGGCTATTATTATCTGCTTTATAGCCAAGTAACAAGAGTTTCTCCCTACTTCTTATTGATCACAGCTTATAGAGTATTGGACCATGGCATATTTCTGAACAGTTGAAGATTAAAATGAGTTATCATCATACATGAGCATCCAGAGGTTACGCATGGGTAAGAGTTTGTTAATCATGCAATATTCATCATGAGCAGAATTCCAACTCCACAAGATTCTACAGATGAGGGCAAGATTGTGCTAAGGATAAAGTATGAAGATTCCAAAGGATTTTGTTTTGTGAGAAATCCAGTTGAAAATCAGTCTGATGTGTCACATTTAAGTCAAAGAAGTTTATTAAGATCTCATCAGTTTTCACCAAACAGTGATTCTTCAAAGGATGACAGTGATTTTTCATGCAAGCAGGGTCTTGGCTTTCAGAAAAACCTCCAGGAATCCATATTTTATGCAGAGAAAGAGAGTGACAAAATAGACCTAGACAGGAATGTTGAGCATAGTGCAAGTAGGTATGTTGACAAAGAAGCTGAAAATCTTACACAGTCAGCGATTGAACTTGATGATGATTTGGAACCAGCAGTAAAACTCAATCATTCAATCGGAGCAGAGAGCTTGAGCTTGAAGGAGCGCAATGACTTTAGCAGAGGGTTTACTAATTCACACACTGTAAGGAATACAGACACAATCTGTCCTGACTTGACCTCCAGAGATGTGTCATGGGAAACTGCTGTATCCTGTGGTTTGGATGATATTTTACCAATAACACATTCAACAGATGGCTTGCCTGCGACTTTTCAAATTGGTGATTTTTCTGGTACTGCCAGTGTTGCCAAGCACTTACCTCATCACAAATCGAAAGTTGTGTTAAAACATTGTGAAGGGCAACCTTTTGCCTCCACAAAGCTATGCCCCAAAAAAGAAGAAAGTTCAAGTAAAAAAAGACTCAAAACTGTGTTGTTTGACACAAAAAAGGGCAAGTTTTTCTCAGTACTGACTATTTCAGATTCAGAGAAAACTGCTTGTTCTAAAAAAGAAGTTATAAAAAATACCACTAACTCACCTCTGCATTCTTTTAACAGAAAGAAACAATATGTCTGTGTTGTATCAGAAATGCCACATTTACAAGAACCTTGTCAGAATTTTAAAGGCATGGATCAATCACATGCATTGATAAAGTCACATGTGAGAGAAAAAAGTAGTGTCGACAAAAAAGATTCTGCATTACATTCTTGCTCTTCATTTAAAGAGGTCATTAAGCCACAGCATCCAAGAATTAATTCAAGTTTGAAATCTTATGAATCTGCTTCATCACAGACTTCATATCGGATTGTGGATTGTCCAGTACAGAAGAAGATTTTTGGGAAGCGAAAGAAAAAAAGGGGGTATGATTTTTCAAGACTTGAGAGAAATCAAAACTCAAAAAATCACAGTCAAGAAACAGTTAGACAGAAGAAGGTGTTACAACACCCATCTGAGAAAGGAAAGTGGACACAAGTGAAAACATCAAAGTCTGAGATTCTCTGTAAATGTGGTCCAGCAATTACACAAGATGATACCTCCAGGAAGTTCTGCACAAACTGCAATAAGAGGAGATTCAAGTTTCAATCTGCAACCCAACAAAGACTGGCAAAGCAAACTACAGAGTCCCTGTCAAAGACGGTATCAATGCAAGTCAAGGATCATACATATTGCCTTCCATTTCAGGGAATAAGAGAGTCGTGTTATAATCAGTTGCACAATTTGGAGGTCAAAGAAGAACTGCAAACGCTCTGCGTAGATGTTTTGAAAGAAAATGGGAAAACTCCCTTAGTCTTTCATCCACCATATGAATCACATAGTGTGTGCTGGACTTCAAACAATTCTTGTGTAGAGTCAAGCTTGCACAATAAACAGTTGGAAAATTTCAGCTCCACTATAGAGGTATGTGAAAGGAAAGATGTTGATGGGGTCAGTAAAGAGATTTCCCCAAATGATGATGAAATGAAAAAGCTACAGATTTATTCAGTGCTCCAATTTGTTAAACTGCCATATCCAATTCAATTCAGGCTTGCTGAAACATCCCCTGTGTTTCCACTAAAACCGTGTTATGTGGTGATTGACAGGTTGCTGGTTACAGACTCGGGAGATCTCAAACTATCAACCTCGTGTTCTAGATACTGCAGAGAGGAGTGCCTTGAATTTTTATGTGCGTTTGGGACATTGAGACAGTGCAGCAAGTGTGTGAGTTCCCATAATCATGAAGACAGTGAGGAGGAGGAGGAGGAGGCTTGGTTTCCATTAAAGCAGAATCACTCCCTGGTCAAAAAGCACAACTCCTTAGAAGGAGGTGAAGAGAATGGACAGAAGGATTTGCCTGAAATTTCAGAAAAACAGTTTTCTGACAGCCAGTCAGATAACCTCAAAGATTGTTGTCCAGATTCTCAGTGTGGAGAAAGAAACACAGAAATAAACAATGACAATAACAGCACTGAGTCGAAAATGAAGATCTGTCATTCAAATTTTGAAAGCAGTAATGATATTTTCTATGATACTGAGGCTTCTGAGAGTGAATTAAAGGAAATGAAAGTTGCTTCTCATGAAATCAGTAACGATATGCCATCAAAGAAAGAGAAAGTGGGTCCAGAGGGCATTACAAAGCACCCTGTGTGTCAAACACCATTTACACAAGATTTTGTGAGGAAGGAACTACCTTCCCATTGTAATATTTCTCAAAGGTCGGATCTAAAGGAAGCGGTAATTAAGAAAACTTTAGGAAACATGTTCAGGATATCAAAGTTTAACATCAAATACTATGTTTTTGAAACCGTTGGCAGGGCATTCTTTGTGCCTTTGATGAGAGGTAGAGCCAAGTCGAAACTGGATGAGGAAGATCTGGCGTACGTGAAAAGAACTATCGTCCAGATGCTGAACGACAAGCGAACATGCGCTCGCCATCTGCCATATCCAGAGTGTCTCAAGCATAGGGAAGCTGCTGAGTTCGACCTGTCATCAGAGAAGCTTGAGAAGGGGAACAATTCTCCTGACTTCTCGCGCAGCTTAAGCAGTCTTGACGAAGGCACGCTTGAGACTTTGATAAATAACGGACAGCTCTCCAAGCTTATCCCAAGGACCTCAGGGCAGAACCTGGTGGAGTATCTAGAACAAATCGGACAATGTCTGAACGCATGCTTGATGGAGAATGGAGAAACAGCGACGGACTGGATCAAGGCTATGGCAAAAGATATTGCGGCAAAACAAAAAAGGGACAAAAGACAGAGTGCAAAGCGTCTTAAGCCCAGTAAAGACGTGGCCATTGAAATTGACATTGCTCATGACGGCGGAGACATTGATGTGGGTGAAGAGAACATCTGGATCAATGATCCACATCAGGGGGAGTTTGTTGTTGGAGTTCCAGAAGACTGTGAAAATGGGACGGCTTTGCCAGTATTGTCTAACATACAAGACAGGTTTGAATGCGCTCAGTTCATGCAACCCGAATCTTCAGGACAGAGCCTTTGTGAGCGCTCAGGCTCTTTTGTTTGTGAAGAAGCATATGTGCAAGAAAGAAAACCCTTGCTGGGGGAGCTCATCAGTGCGTCGATGTTTTCTGACGGATACCCTGCTGGACAGCAAACAGACAATGCATTACTATCTTGTGAAGGAAGTCAAGATGCTGCCTCAGAACTTCTCCAAGACCCAGTGATGGCGATGCCTTTGTCACGAGAAATGTTTTGTGAAAGTGGAATAACCCTGGACACCAGTGGTAGCACCGTTTATGTAGATTGCAACCGTATGCTCATTAAATCGGAAATTTCCATCGAGTCCGGAGAGGGGCATGAGCGCTGCGGAGCTCCTGTGAGTGAACACGTCAACAGTGAATTCTCGCCATCAGCGTCAGTGCCTGTATCTCTTCATAATTATTCTGGATATCAGATTGGAGGACTATCTGGTGAACAGCTCAAGCTTGACCAGCAGACGATATTAGAGTCAGAAAAGTCGCCTAATCCAACTTTAACATATGCACTCATAAAGCAGGAGCCCCTTGATGAATGTTTTCCGCTGGCATGGCCCATCTCGCCGCAGGAAGGCTTCCAGAGGCAAGGAATTCACATACCTGGCACCTCAGAGGCAGCATTGCCGTGTATCAGTTCGGTGACGTTTGGTGCGGCAGCACTTGAAATGACAAATAATGCTGAGTGTGACCGTGGCAGTGTCAACGATCTTTCCTCGAAGGCATATTTGGATGATGAAGTATCTCTCTGTGACCGAGAACTTAATAAACCAGAGCATTTAATAGACGTAGGATTTCCGAGCCATTACTCTCAGCTTTCAAGTAAACAGGACCAGTGTGTGATCAGGACAAACAGCAGCTGCTTAACTCAAGAAGAAGTGTATGTTGAAGCGATGAATTTGACCGAACAGCATCTTATGAGTCAGGGTTACCCCAAAGTGTGTCATGCCGCGGTTCCTCTCACAATACTGGATGAGAGGATCGAACTTGTAGGAGAGCAAACAGATGATTTGACTAGTAACATGCCTAGAGATGAGCGGTCGTGTAATATTACTGTCGGCAATGAAGGTAATCATGTTCTACCTACAGCTGTTGTTAAACGAGAACAGATTAGCTTTCCTGCCAACTACACTGACATCCAAGGTATCCATTTCTACGGTCACACAAGTGCCTTTTCTTGTCCGCAAGAAGAGGGTGGATATGTTCAGATCACGCCTTTCCCTTCAGAACATTCCTCTCCTGTGGAAAATCTCGTTGCATTTAATGACACTTATAAAAGTGGAGTAGAGATGGTTCATACTGCAGCATTTGATGCGAGGTGGAATGACGGTTCATGTCCAGAAGACCTTGAAAACATTGACGAGGGATCTGTGGGAAGCAGTCCTTGGGATGAGAACAGTTTCCACCATGACTCATGCGACGACTTTGTTCAGGACGATTCAGACGACGAGTTGAGAGGGGCCATCCAGGCAGCTGTGTCGTCCGCACTGTGCGAGGAAGCCCAGCCCGTCACAAGGGAAAACGCGATCGGAAATGCTGAACGAGAAATGATGGCTCATCAAGGCTGGCCTACATCCTGGTCCGCTTCTGCAGACCAGTATGTAAAGCATGGTAGTTCTGGCAACTCCAGTTGTGTTACTGGTTTGGCTGATGGTGTTATTGAGATAGGTTCACTAATAACAGGCGCAGATCACACGACAATTAAACCATTTGCCATGTGCCAGAAGGAATTGACTCCTCGCGTCAAAAGGGGATCCAAGCGGAAAGCTAGAGGTGGGTCGACGATTCGATCGAAAGGCCGAGGAAGAAAAGCCACACCACCCTCATCTGAGATGATTCCACTTTCTAGCTGCACGAAGTCAAGTCCAGGCGGTCTTTGTGTAGCCTCGGAGGTTGCCACTTCTCCAGAACTTTCTCCTGGCTTAGTTCCATCATTCCTTGGTATTTCCAACTCACACCTGAAGCGGCTGACTCAGCGAGTTAGATCACCTGCTTCTGATGGAACCAAGCGGTCTCAAGCAAAGGGAAACGTTGAACCTTTACCCACAGTTACTAGTGAAATCAGACGTGAAAGATGTGTCGGTAAGAGGGTGACCTGTCCTGGTCGACAAAGAAAATGTCGTTCCTCTGGGCGTCAGAGACGTTCGCAGAGAAATGAAGTTTGTAGCGACCTCACCGATATCCCCGACATCGAAATAGACAAGGCAGTGGAGGAAAACTTTGAAGGCAGTTTATTGACTGAAGTGAATGACGGACGTTATACAGAGGCCGGGCTCACTGTCTGCAACCAGGCAGAAGTATCACCAAAATCAAGACCTAAATCCAGGCCCACGGCACCAAAACAACGGAAAGGTGTAAAGAGAAAATTTTCTGAAGTTAAGAAGGCCTCTGCTACAAATTCCGTCTTCTCGTTAGAATCGCCAAGAGCACAGGTTTCCACGACCGTAGTAAAGGGTTTTTCCTCGCGGTCAGACTTGGATTTGTTTTCTAAAATGGCACAGGCAGCCACGTGCCTGGAAGAACCTTCAAAGACGGATGTAGGAGGTGCTTCAGAACGGAGTGGTGTGGGTGATAGTCTAAATCCCACATCGGAACTGGCATCGGGCGCGAGCTCACCGTCTGGTAATGTCGCAGCCAAGAAGCCCGTGCGTGATCGAGAACGGTCGTTCTTTGACTGCCTGCCGGAGAGCTTTTTGGACGCGTGGAAAGCTTGAGAACCACAAGAAGACAATTGAGCCTCTCCTGTTCAAATGTGTATGCTGTGCGTTCCTCACCGAACAAGAATAGCCGAGAAGAGAGAAAAGGGGGTGTGTGTGCCGTGCCAGCAGCCAGCCCTGTAAACAGATGCCACGTGCAGAGAAAGAACAGCGTGCCCGAGACGGAAAATGAACTCAGGTATTGGTGACAGGCGCTAACCGTTGCGCCATCGAACCGCTTTTGAGAAAAGGTGTGGAAAGGTATGTGAAAAGAGAGACTTTGTTTAGGAAGTCAGGTGTAAACGCACTTGAAGGACCAAGCGCTAGGAATTTGCTTTCGACTTGGAGAAGTTGCGAGACCTAGAGATTTCAAAGATTTTCATTATAAGAAATATTTGATGCCCCTTATACCGCTGACTCCCTGGAAGTATCAGAACTATGCTACTTTTAGCTGTTAAAGAGATGCTCTGGAGAAAGAAGAAACACCACTGGATAAAGAATGATATTGTAGATCCCTGCGACCAGTGGAGGGCCTTGAAGAAAAAGACTGAAGCAGTTTCTGGTGTTGCTTTTTCTTTCTTTCTTTTTCTTTTTTTTTTTTTTTTTTTGGTAAGCTCAAAAAAAAGTATTTTTGAAGAAAAATAATAAGGTACTATAGAATGGTGATTGTGTGTGTGAGCGAGTGAGCGCTTATGTACCTGCTCATTTTATTCTTTTACGTTTCTGCTATCAGTTACTGCGGTTACATTGTCATTCATATTTTGAACAGTAGAGGGTAAGTTTTATCGGGACAAGACTGTTGCCATTGTCTTAGCAGTATTTTGTTACTTTTGATAAGATTGTGCTCCGAGATATTACTCTTTAAACGAAAGAATCTTTTACCAGAGACCGGGGAACTGTCGTGGATCTCACTTTTACGGATATGGGAGAAATAAGACTGGTGCCCAGTAAAGACTGGGTTGTTAAGGTCAACTGTGATAGTTCGCTTTGTTAGGCACCGTTAACGCTTGCGTCACATACACTAGCAGAGTGCATATACTCTTACAATTATACAATTTACTTAAATTGTAAATAATAATACCTGGCAGATTTCCTCTCCCTGACAACTTGTTACGTTGCACAACCAAGTTTATTATTTGTCTGGGATGAGGAAGAACGCTCGGCGGGCTTGTGTATGCCGTCGTTATCCTTGCACGTGCTACACGGCTCGTATTCATTTAAATTGTATATAAAAGAAGCCTAGGGCTTTTGTAGGAAAATCTTCATTATTTTAAAAACAAAATCAGGCCAGTAACTGAGTAGTTGTGACCCCCTAAGCGACATCGTTCTCGGTCGCTGCTCTTATACAGACACAGTTGTCAATAAGTCGATGTAGAGGGATTTATGGGTATAATTTTTTTTAGCAAATAAAGGTTCTTCCTAACCAGACACATTGTAAAATGTGTGGCTAAATTATTGACATTTAAGTGACGGTCATAAACTATAATTGCAGTCGTTTCAGCCTGAATTTTTGCCACATTTTGTCTTGGTGGGTAGAGGGTTCTTGGCACAAGAAATCTGTTATGCATGAAATGCCCGACCCTTTAGTAAAAAGAAACGTGTTCAAGAAGTCTTTCACATCAATCATAAACCACATGTAAACCATTTCGCCCACATCTTTTTTTCCCCCAGCTTCAGTATGTCTCCCGCCAGATTTTAAAGGAAACAGCTGAGGGAAAGTCATGTTAATGTTTAGGAAATGTTTTATTCATGTACGCATTGTCATTGTCTTCTCGTTCGTTAAAGCGTCCAGTTCCTAATGTCCATGCAGGCATGTGAGGAGTTTTGTAAGGCCAGTGTTCCACTTTACACTCTGACTATTCGGGTTTCCTGACGATAGCTTTTAAAGACCAATGTAGATTCTTTAACATGCTCATTTATATTTATCTGTAGTTGACATTTTTGACTGAAAGTGGCAAGTTTTATTTTTGAGAGATTTCCATATAGATATATGATGTCCTGCGTGAAAATGGAGGTATTTTCTCTCATGCTGAGCGGTTATACATCGTCTAGATGGCAATATACAAATGCATTTACCAGAATGACTTCAAAAATATAAACAGATATGACATGTCTTTGAGGTCTTCGTTGTACTGTCATGAATTTTTATGTTCGCGTTTTGTGTGCACCTGTGTGTGTGTGTTTCATAGGTTCAGGATGAAAGACTTATCTGAGTGCAAAATTATTTTTAAATGAGTAAATTTAATTCATTAAAATTCCCGAATTCTGAGGTAATAATTCAGATTCCAACACGGAATATGCGCAGTGGAATGTAGGGAAGATAGCTATCAGTTCTTTAAAAAAAAAAAGGCTTACACCATCCGGCATGAAACATTGGGTTCGACTCATACTAGTGCCAACATGACTACCAAGGTAACCGGCACCACTTATGCTCCTCGCCCTCCCGCTGGTTGAAACCATTGTTCACTGCCATGAGAGAGAAGAGAACTAAATCTTAACACAGACATGGGGCGGACATAAACTGAGTGACTCGGGAAGGAGATGGGCGATGAAAAAGCTTGATGAACTGAGGAGGAACTACAGGAAAACAGTTCAAACAATTGTAGTGGAGCAAGTTTTGAGCCGATTTGCGACTGTCAACTGTCGCCATCAAGGACGGGAATGTCGGCGTTGGGGCGATTTATGCTTTGGAAGCTCGGCGGGTCTCTGCAAATATGCACTCTTAATAGGAGGTGGGCATCCAAAGCTCGCAATGATGTTTTGATTTTACAAACCATGAAATTAAAATGGAAATGTGGTGGAAAAAATAATGAAAAATAATGCTTCACATAAAAAAAAAAAATTCCATTCAGATGCCACATTTTTGTCTAAAGAAAAAAGCAAGTCTTTCGACTTTTTGTCCTTAAAGAAACCACAAGGAGTATATTTTTCTGAAAAGTTCCCCATTGTGGACAGGCTTGCCATGTACCATTTTGAAGGCTTTCTCTCTCTCGCACACACCCACCAAGAAAAAGCTCTGCAGAACACGTACCTAAAATATATATCTAATTGGAAGCTAAAATTAGAACTGTCTTGGAAAGGTTTTGATGCAAATAAGTAACAGCCTTTTCTGCACCGTCATCCCCCAGAAGACAGATCATGTTGCTATTTCTTTTTAAAATGTGATGAACCCTCGTTCAGTAAAATATGCAAAAGAACTCTTCGCCAACAGATACTGTTTGTTCAGGCAAGGAGACAGGGGCAGCGAGGACAGACCCCTCCTTGTACTATCCCACAATCCCCCGCTTTGCCTGGCCTTTCCACCTCATTTATTGAGGGGTGGTGAGGATTGATGTTATACTCCGAGCTAGCAACCCCAAGCTATCAGGGCCAGGCAGGTAGCTAAATATGAGCTGCATTCAGAGACAGAGGTATTATGAAGTTTATTTTCGTGTGACAGCAATTGCACAGAAGTATTGTGCAAAAGTGCAGGTACAACCCTTACCTGAGTTTTCTAAAAGTTAAAACTAAATTTTCCCGCTAAAAACTGTTATATGTATGCGTGCATACACACATACACAGCCTTCCTTTGTAAGACATACCTCACGGTTTTCAAAAATAATGACATTAGAAATTTGACCAAAATACATTGTGTTTGCTTATGTGAATCCAAAAGTCGCCACTCTATACTTGTATTTAACGGATGTTTCTCAAACTGCTTTTGTATCCCATCCCCCACCAGTATATCCTCCACCTTTTGACCCCAACTTTATCATCATCATTCGTTTCCACACAAAGCCCAAAGCACAAAGCCCATGGACAAACTCTCTGCAGACAAGAAGGAACAAAGAACTTTTATATTGGTCATGGATGGGTACATAAAGGGAACGTGTGAAGGACCCCGTGAAGATGCTCGTTCACCCTCCACTTGTAGGCGCTGACACGATGTATAAACCCGTGTGAAAGCCAACCCTGGTGCACTGACATTTGAATGTCAACGTGTAAAGTCCTCGCTGTCGACATTTGTGAGGAGTTGACACATCAGATAAGAACTGAGAGATGAGAGTAAGCTGCTTTTTGTGGCCCCACCATTGTTCGCTCTTGGAGATTTATTTAGTTATTTTTCACTTCATGAGTTTTTGCTGGCCTCTTCTACTGTTATTCACGGTGTTCAAGGGGTAGAAATTTGACTGTCTCCTCTCCTCAGCTTTACCTTCCCTAACCCCCGGACGTGTCAGGTTGTCTTTTCACAGGTAAGTATCTTCGTCACACTGGTATCGGGGTGGATCGTCTGCTTGTCTTTGGGTTCGGACGCCGTTGGTCTCACCTCTAGGTTTTCTTCATCCTCGAAATTTCAGAGGATAGATGGGCAATGGAGTAGATTTATCATGATTTTTTTCTAAAGATATCAATAGTCCAAAGGATACGTACACTGAGTACAAGGAAGTTTACACAACTGAAAGCGGTCCACAGGTCCCAAACGATCTTCAAGTTTCTTCTTTCTTGGAGCCTGCAGCAGAAAGCTGTCCGCCGCCAGGTAAAACTTCTCACCTGGCCATTGAAGCTTGCGCCACCACCCGTGTCAGCTCCAGGGTGCGCCAGTCTAGTGGTGCGAGTTTCTGGTGTACACCACTACCACGCTGCAGGGGAGTGAGGGCGGTGGACAGGAGGGGAGACATACCCGAATAAGACCTCCACAGAGTGCCCGGATGTGAACTGAGGGGGAGAATGTAGTACATGACTCGAGTCAGGTCTTGAAGCAAGCGTTCATAATGGGTGAATCCACTCCCGTAGTTTTAATGAGGTTCTCACAAGATAATGATTGGTCAGTAAGTATTTTTTTCATTTATTATTATCTTCATCAGTATTATTTCGTTCTGTGATAATCTTCATACGCATTTTTTTCTGATGAACTTCAGAATGCCTTAAAAATTTTAGTGATCGCTGGTGTTACAGTTAAAGCTATCTCTCAATTACCTTTTCGGGGTTTTTTTCTGGTTTCATCTGTGGCCAGCTTCTGTATGCCAGGACTAAATGTTTTATCGACTTAATTAAATATTGTCCCTGGTCCAACCTCTAAAAAAAGCTCGAACTTTTTGATTCTACAATAGATGCGTCAATATTTATATTTGAATTATACCCATTACGACAGTCGGGGGACTTCCATACAATGAAGGGAACTCATGCTTTCATTTGAGCAGAGTTTGCTTAGGTTGACATAGTGAAGCTCTTCAATGGTTGCAATGTTCAAGTGCGAGAAAGAGGGATACGAATTCTTTGTGATTGACAACATCCAAACCTTGTATATTAACCCGTTCGACACCAAGTGTATCGTTTTACTAAAGCTGCTGTAAATTTGTTTGATTTCATCTGAAGGCAACATGCTGTTCTTGGATATTTTGTTGAAAAGTGAATTTAGAATAATTATGGCGAGTCGAGAATGGAACGGGCGAAACGAGTTCGCAGAGGCTTTTATTCGAAAATATTCCAAAATGTATTTGCTAAACAGCAAGACATATATCCTTCTTTAAACATATAAACACATTTCAAAAAGCAGTAAATAATAAAATTATTTTATCATGGCTGCGACGCAAAAGAAAAGATTTTATGTCTATTCCAGTTGGACATCCGATCCAGAGGATCTTGTTCGAATTTTCATTAGGAAGAGTCAGAACTGCATCTTTTTAAACCGGATGGGATACATTACTTTCTTGTCAGACAAACGGTCTTCAAACCGAATTACATGTCTACTCTCATCTTACTCTTATCTCTCAGTTCTTATCTGATTTGTCAACACTTCACAAATAAAAGTGTTATGCACTCACATTTTGATGACCCCATCATACAATTATTGATAACAGGAACCCATCTGTAGATGGACGTGGGATGATAATTCACAGGAAGAGGAACAAAAAGTATGATTGTTGCCGGATTCATATTTATATTTTCACGCCTGGTTCTTCACGTGAAGAGATGTGTAGAGCGATGACATGGTGGATGCATCTTCAATCATGATTGATATTTGACTGGACTCTGTAATCCATACCAGCTCATGTACGGGATGGTGGCAGTGAATGGGTTAAACTCACTCACAACTCGTCATCGTCAGTGACATGCCAACCGACCACGATTTAAAAAAAAAATTTTTTTTGAACTAGTTGAGTGTCGGGAAGGGTCAAGAAAAAACTTCACACAGAATCTCTTCGTCTTGTTTGCGCACGACTCATGTAGGTGACTCAAACAAGTTCCCTCCTCATGTTTCAGTCTCAAAAACACTCAATGCAACAGGCTTTTATTATCTTCTTTTGAAAGGGTTGAAAAGTTCGTTGGAAATACAGATGGTATCTTGATGAATTGCATCTATGTATTTACAATGATAACAGTGGCAGAACAAAGACTCGTGTTTTCATCGCTGAACACTAACCTTCGTATATGAAAGGAAAGTTGATTTTTTTTCTTTTCATTTTTTTTAGTGTCAGCCAAGTATTAGTCTCCGACAAATGTAATCATTGTACGGGAGGTTTTAATGTATCACTAGGAAGGCCCATTTTTTCTCTCTCAATGAGGGGGAGAGAGAGAGAGAAGTGGAGGGGGAGATAGTGTTCGTGTATGTGGATTCCCCAAGGGTTTTAAAGATGTTTTATTTTGAAGAATGTGCATATGATCTGAGTGGGTAGGTGAGAGTGCACTGTACTGCACTCTCAGGTAATGTGTTAATATATCTGCTGTACGCATGTTGTATGTAGAGAAATTTGTAAATATGCATACTAGGATATTATTTTAACTGGTCTTGTTTATAGCTATTGTTATATGATTTATTTACTATTTAATGAGTTGATTTTGATCACATGCATCCTTATCGGAGACAAAGTTTTTGTCTTTTTAAATAATCAGTCATCTCTCTCTCTTTCCTCTCTCTTTTATACACTCAGGTGCAAGCAAGCAAGCAAACACACACACAGAGGAGTCATCGTTATTCTGACGCACACAACTGGATGACTGAAAATAAACATGCTGAACACCAAGACTAAAGCATTGTTCATTGGCTCCAGACACTGAAAAAACCGCCTGTATTTTGTCTCCTTCTCTAGTTTCCAATTGTCTGCACCACAATCCCCTTATCGTCCACCGTTAATAAGAATCTTATCGTCATTCTGAACACCTAATTCTCCATGTAGTATCATGTCTTCTTTTTGACAAAAACTTGGGGTTTTTCATCTCCTTGGCCTCTCCATGAATCCACACTGAGTACTGATGTCAGCATCAAACTAGTTTCTCTTTTTCTCTCACGATTGAATGACTGCATATCCCTATTTACTGGTCTCCCTGTTGCCATCCACTCCCCTTTCCAAAAACTTAAAATTAACATCACTTTCCTTTCTTTACGTTCTCGTCTTTTTTTCTTACATTAAAAATTTTCCTGCCAAGGTTTTTATTCTCAGCGCAGGACTCATACTCATCGTTATCTCCGACATACTAGTTGATCTCTTATTGTCTCTCTTTCTCTTTCTCAATTTTCCTTCCTTACAATCGGTTAATTAACTATACATTCTTTCTCTTTTTTAGTTCAAGTCTTTCACGGATACAAATCTACACCATGATGAAAATGGTGAGTATTTTAATTTTTAGGTAGCGAGGCTAGTTTATTTTTTTTTTTTTTTTTTTTGTCTTTCTTTCTCTTTGCCTACACATATTAGTGAAGAAAACATCCATTATCACATCATGTCTGTCATTACAATTTTTGCGTCGCTCCCCGACTGTTGGCCTGTCGCCGCCCATCATTGCCCTGCAAGTTGACACACACACCTGTCTCTGTAAGCCGTGGATTAATAAACAAAATATTTCTGCATTCAAGTGGACTCTAGTATCATCTGTTTAATATCTGTAACCACGGTGTGTGAAGTACCAGCTACTGTGCCAAGACAATTTAATATGACATTAACAGTCCAACCGTCACACTACATGTAAATACCGTTGCTGAAGCTTGACATGGAGTATATTTTAGAATTATTCAGAAAAAAAGGAAGAATCATTGAGATGACAAGCTTAAATACAGACCAACCGACTTCCAAAACATATGTTGTCGAGATCCATCAAATAAATCAGAACTTGTCTCACTGCTATGCTGAAGTGTAGACGCTGTGAAAGTATGAAAGAGTGAAAGTGTATAATAAAACAGTTTTCTAAAGATGTATTTCAACATTAAAGTTCATAATAAGTTCATTTTTGGGAGAGTCAGTAAGTCCATACAGCCTCAGCATACAAAATGGCTGCCAAATGAAATCAGTCGTTTAGAAATTATATCTTTCTGTCGCTGCGTGTCAATCATTCTTTTTACATTCTTCAGTGTGAAATCGAGCACATGCAGGTGTTCCATTATCATGCTTTTATATTATCGGCATTCCAGAAATTACACAGGAAGGAAGCGATCATAAAATTGAACCAAGCTTGGGGTGACAACAATTTATGATCAGATAGGTTCAAATTTTGTTGACTGCTTGCACATGATATCCTTACTATAACACAATTCATCTACAGATTAATAAACTGACCATTGCAAAGAACACTAGAAATATTAAAAGTCATTCGCATCAATAACCAGCTTTCCTCGCGTACACACATATACAAATACATATTTAACTTGATGACAGACCACGCAGTAGGTGGTACAGTCAACAAACAGATGCTGCCAGTGATGTGATGATACATGCCCCACGAAACCAACAGCTGTTTTGTATGTAATGTGATGGAAAAAAACATGTTACCCTATATGAGCTGGATAAATTTGCTACTCGCAGGTAGTGGCAATTCCGTTTTCATAGCCTCCATGTCGACCTCTTAATCAGCGAGTAACTGAATGGATTGTGCTAATGCAGCAGACAGTCTGTTAAAACAAGGTGCAAGTGATAAGACTACAACATCGTAAACACGATAGTTAAAATAATATTACTGGACCGCAAGTCTACTTACCGGCTGTCTCTCTCCGGGTCACGGACATGGGACGAGTCGCCATTGCCCGACGGTTTACTCTCAACCAGCCAGTCACATCGCCAACTATCCTCATTACTATTCTCATAATTCCCCTTGCTTGTGTGCAGCTTTATAAGAGTAAAACTATCGAGATTTGCTAAAGGGATGGAGACAAGTTTGGCAACCCATGTTGAAGAAAAGCTGCTGAAGAAACAATATCCAAGAGGTGTTTTGTTACTGTAAAAGATACATACTAGAGATGTTGAAGAGATCTAACATAAGTCTGGACATCAATTCATAAGACAAAGCTGACCGGATCCATTACAATCTCTTACAACCACACCTCTCCTGGCTACACTTGGATGACTAAATAAATGTTGAAGTTTACCTTCCGTGTCGGTCTCGAACTACTTCACGGTCCTGTCTCTTAGCATCAGAACCGACTCAGTGATTGCCCTGGATACTTAAACATCGTCTGGGGGTTTCAAAGTTCATTCTGGCGATGGGTGAGTCTTTACAGTGTAATTTGAACTAACTGGCATGATGACTCGAGCTGAGAAATATAAAATAATTAAGGAAGACTAAAACATACAACTTTCTTACTCATGTATTTCGCAGTCCTGTAAACTTTTATGACAGTTTGACCGATTTTGTGTTCCGCAATGTTTGGTATGGCTTCGCATTTAGCACCGCTTTTGTATGTAGGTACTAGTTAATATTCATCTTTCTCTTTGTCTGTGTATCCTCCATGCGTACAATAATGTTCATTAAATAATAATGCCCTGTGCCCAGCAAGAAAGTCCCCCAATCCAGTCTTTAAGAAATGCCCCAGTGACAGTAATAGCTCTTGCTATTTCTCATCGAAAAAAATGTTCCACTGAAGACAATCACCAGTGACTGGAGAGTAACATAGGGTTAACTCATGTTCGCTGGAGGGTTACCTCCCCATTTACACCAAAAGCACGTGTGTTCCGCTTGACTCACAGTTTTGTCCATTTGTGACTGGTTCACAGCTGCAGGTTGTAGATCATTTTTATGGAGGTTAATGCGTGCATGCGAAACAAAAGCAGAACTTAGCTCGCTTTATTATACTTGATTTATGTGCTTCAGCAGGCACTCACACCGTTGGATTTGAATGTACATTTTCTCACTCATCGCTCATTGCCCTCCCGACACCTGGGAAAATAAAGAGAGGCTTTTATTGTTTATTTTTATGTTTTATTTCCAAGCCCAGATACACTCCGAGCTCAGCTCAGATTATATCCTATTAAAAATTGACTTAGATGTCTGTTTTTCCGTAGCCAAACTAAGTTTTTAATGCACCAAGTGACTTGGTTATTAATGTATCCCTGATGTCGTGAGATAGTAATTACTGAGGTTTATTTCCATGAACCATGTTTTTTTATTTCTCTATCGTCTAGATCAAGAGCAATTGTAATCCAGTTAAGCTATCACTGCGTAGGGGAGGAAATTAATTTTATGGTCTGGTTGTCGGCTACTAACACAGTTATTTGTCCTTTTTCACTCGAAATGAAATTATTCGAGTGTTTACCATCATTCAAAGGTTTTTTCAATACTGCCGGCAAGGTTTTATTCTACCGCAGAATCAGCCTCTGTCCATGTTGACATAGAAGAACAAACACTTTTTCAGGTTAGTAAGATTGGTTTATGCGGCGGAGGCAAAGGAACATACTGCGATAGCTGCTGGCAATGAAACGAGGAACGAATCATCTGTAGATTGAGTTAACAACCTTGCTGAATTTCAAGGTGACCACACTGTGGTGCTTTGATGCCTTCTTTATATTCTTTGCGA
The DNA here is from genome assembly GCF_003073045.1 of Pomacea canaliculata. Classification (NCBI taxonomy): domain Eukaryota; kingdom Metazoa; phylum Mollusca; class Gastropoda; order Architaenioglossa; family Ampullariidae; genus Pomacea; species Pomacea canaliculata. The sequence goes on from NC_037595.1 coordinate 12,759,488, forward strand.
AGAACGAAAAGACCGAAGCTGTGTGGTATGGGAGACTAGAAGAATCGTGAAAGGACGCTAAACCGTTTGACAACCTGGCACACATTTTTCTGTTATGAAAACGGCTTTTCAGAAGCACCTCCCAAGAGAGTGAAATGAAATTGAAAAACATTTTTAATCAAAAAGTCTGAAGGGATATCAGCTGCTTTTCTGTGACTTTGTATGCAGCGGGTCAAGGAAATTATATCTTTCATTTTCAACGCAGATAGATACCAAAGATACTATAATAACGAGCATACTTCTCTATGATGTTACCCACTGGTGCAAAGTCCGAGTTAAAAGTCTAGTGGGATACTTTTTATTTTCTAATGACTGCCTTAAGATGAAATCAAGGTGTTTTGAATATATAATGTTCTAAAAATTACTGGTGCAGAAAACAGTATCCTTTTCTCTGTAGTATCGAGGTACACGCGTATTAATATCACCATGCACAGGTCAAGGTCGACAGCAATGACGTCAGCATTTAATATTTACAGGTCAACGCTCTGCCGTTGTCTCTTTTATAGGCCCTCAGCCAGTCAAGGCAGCTGAGACTATTTTCTGAAGCGTTTGCATCGTGTAAGACGTGGTGTATATTTTTCCTCGACGAGTTTAATTAAGTTTGTCGGCGTGTTTCTTGACAATGGCAGTTGCTATACGCCAAACAGAAAAAGTAGAGAAACAGTATATGAGCGTGAAGCTTGTATGTCCTCCGCGTTTTTTAAAGCCAAAATAGTAGCACGTTATAAACCTCGAACACGTATCGTCCCCGCCCCCCGACGATTTCGCTCGAGCCGCTTCTCGTTCGGCTATAGCGAAATACAAACCCACACGACATCGTCTTTATTAATCCTTTTCAGGAAACACACACACACTTATCGTCTTGAGAACAATTCAGGATGTCATGATCAAAAGTCAGTTTTTTTCCCACGGACTAGTTCACTAGGATTCCGCTGTGGGATTTTTTTTTTTTTACTTTCAAGTCGTATACCAGCATCATTCTGACCTTTAGAAACAGGATGCCATGCTAAGTGTCCGTATTCGGGGGGGGGAGGTCAGTATGTGAACAGCGACACTGAGCGCATCGCTTTCTCGAGCTACGTCATACATGACGCACAGTCACCTGCATATCCCAGCGTCCTCAGCTGTCGCACGGGGTACTCGTACACATATAACTCGTACCACAGTCGAGTATCCTTCCACATAATGTATTTACCTAACTTTCCGATATCTATCTCTCTATAGCAAATTTGACTTTCTTGTCCCTGGAAGACGCTAGCACACAATAAAAGTGTTTCTGAGGACAAAGGTGTGTCTCACTCCCACAGAAACTGCTTCTTCCGTAGAAGCACTCAGCTCCAATGACAATGACACCGATCGACTCTTGAGGTCCCAATGGAGCAATTGTTAAATACATGAAGATGCACTATTGTACAATAAGTTAAAAATAAAAGTCGGAACAAGTTCACTGCGAGTGCAGCGTAAAATGTACATTAGCAGGTGAAAGGAAGGCCAAGTATATATCTACTATAAAACCACTTGCATTAAGAATAATCATGTATGCATCCTTCCAGCAACAGGATACATCTGTTGGCAGGATCAGCTTTTGTTTTGATTGACTCATTGACTATAAACACACGTTCTGCACAGCCATGTCAGATCACAATATATCAAGCTGAGGTTTTACTCGTGGTGTTAGAAGAACAGTCATCACTGACTGGAACCCTCTGTACGAATGAGTTCATCCACAGTTCAAGGATGGTGTCACTGATTATTGCACCACTTGCACGAGGAACATGAATTTGTAACCTGACAAAGTGGAATGGGGGAAAAAAAACAAAGCTGCGAAAGTTTTTTCAGGAGAAGGTCTCCTTGTTCTCATGTTTATAGTAGGCGTCATTCGCTGCTGACTTGAACGACTTCAATAAAAGCAGCCACATCGAAACAGCATTCTTTTGTGAAAATAAATCCCGACTTTTTAAGAACTCTTTTCTCTCCCGTTTGTGGTATCAGACATTTTGCGGGCAGGGATAATGTCGCGGAAGTTTCGTCTTAGATTTGAATTATGTTATTGTGTTACCTCTATGAAATGCAGATGAGAATAAGTAAATCTATTAGTTGAGACTTGCTGGTTTCACCTGAGGTCGATTATCGACGTCACATTAAGTAGAAATCCGTGAGGGTCAGAGTTAGAACAGGCTAGAGGCACTAACGTTAGTGGAACATACTGTGCACGTCAAGTTCGACAGAAAACCTCGTCTGCTCAGAAGTAATCGAATTGTCATACACAAGTCTAAGAGGTTACCCTGGGAGTTAGCTGCTATCACTAAAAGCTTTTTTTGAGACAATATTTTTAGCTACACGATTGTTTATTGGCAGATACATTAACAAATATATTCTCTTACACAACGCCTACAAATAGAGCTGTTTAACGGATCCTTAATGGTCGTTAGTTCAGGTGCTTTCTTTCTTTCTTGCTTGCTTTCTTTCTTTCTCACCCTCCCCCATTGTCCTCGTCTCTGATCCGTCGATCTGTCTGTCCGTCTGAGCCCTCCGTGCCACAGCGGGTCAGGAAGAGAGAGAGAGTGGAGATGACAGCCAATCAGCTATCACCACAAGTCACTTTAGCAATGGCAAGACACTATTGTGAGTGGATGAGATAAATTATCTAGCACACTGGGCCTGGTCGACACGACTTGGCTACGTACGCTAATCGACGGAAGTGGCTGATAACGGTAAAGGTAGCCGCCACTGCGCGACTTGCTGAACGTCGCAGCGTGTTAGAACCGTCGCAGTCTGCAACAATTAAACTGTAATTTAAATTCTTGAATTACAGATTATTTTTTCAGAAAAAAATCTGTATCAAACTTTACGAAGTTGGTTGCTGAAGGCGTTCAGACCGTTTTCTAGACTCCGCCTTCACTCAGCTGTCGACTGGTGTGATGTCAGCCTATGGATAGAGTGAAAAGAAAGGTTTTGTAATCGGTAGACGGATAATCAATAGCAGTATTGATAGGACATTCTACTCTTGACTGCTCCAGAGAGTATATCCTACTAGTTCTGCTCTTTCAACGGTAGCGGGACTATATATTCAGAGAGTTTCTACATGTCTTGGCAAACGTTCGTGTGTGAGCCAGACATCGGATACCTCGACCTTTCTCTACTGGGTTAAGAACAAGTAAGTGGGTAGAAGACGATTTACTTATGTCAGAGAAAAATAAATCCTTGATTTACGTGCTGTCGACTACGCGATTTAAAATATTTTTTTAAAGAGGTTTAAGGTGTCCCTACGGAACCCCGCTGTGTTTACTACCTGTTGTAGTTTACAGGACAGTTTTAGGAAGAAAACATCGTAGTTTATTTTGATTATCTAATCTTTTGTTCTCTTTTTTCCTTCTTATCCTCATCATCGACACTTTGGTAAATAATTTAAAATTATAAGCAAATGTTTTAAAGGAGTCGTAATACGTTGACAATAAAGCAAATCATATAATACGCAAATCTTAAAATATACACTGAAGATGAATACAGCATGCATGCACAGACTACATCAAAAATGCATTAACACACCAATAACACAGCAATAAAGTACAGGATATATATGTATCCGGCAGTCAGGTAGGAGAGGCAGAGAAAGACTAGTTAGAGCACGTGGTCAGACGAGTTTTGAGTGAACTTCTAGAGGCAGCACAGAGAACAAGAGGAAGCGTGAGTAAATTTTGGGAACTTCTGTGACGAGCCCTATACTAGACACCAAT